>NW_025110251.1:629446-635882 GCF_011392965.1 Frieseomelitta varia
AAGCACGCAGTCACACGTTTGTATACATCAGGTCACACGATTCTTAGAATCCGTGTTTCCAATAACTTCACTGGCAGAAGAAATTGAACTGTGTATTTACACATTTGCTATATAGCATTGTAGAGTACGGTAGCCGGGTTCTCGAAATTTTCGGGAATCTCGACTTTTTCGGGAATCTCGAAATTTTTAGGAACCCGACCCGACCTGACTCGATTTCTTCCCGATATTTTCAAGTTCTCGCACATCCCTAATGCCATATTATCATGCTACGATACTAATTAAAGCGACACACAATACAGTATCTAAGCATGCCAAATGGCTACGAAAACGACGAAACAGAATTGGGGGAAAATCGACCAATGTCGATGTGCAAGGATGTTAAGCCTTCGATATAGGATGAGGAACACCACTGCTGTGTATGCTGCTATCATAGTGTATAAGTGACATTTACTGTAGCCATGAACACCTTTCCACATAACCAAACTATGTACACGCAACACTATTACTCAATAATACCAAAATTATCTAGCCTCAGTAATTACCCGATAAAGCGAAAACGTGTTCAACCATTTTATCGTTTGCACACTTATTTACATATACGACCACAACCAGAATACTACGAACGACATACTGCAAGATAGTGTGCGTGAAACGTACGAGAAACGTAAACTTTTATCAAATATACTTATACACTCTGACAAGTTATAACTGCTGAGTTACCTACAAATATATGCATATTATAATTATAATTACAATAGAATATGAAAAAATTAAAGTTAATTAAATCAATTAACAAGTTAATTAAATTTGACTTAACGATGCCTCCCTTCTGTCATAATATATATAATGTGAACAAAATTTTACGTTTCTCCCTTTTGCATTTATTTGTACAAAGAGCAAAGGACAAACCTTGATAACAGCCTCTGATCCTCCTCTATTCCTGTCCACGTTCTCCTTATTCTCGATCTTGATCTTATCTTGACTTTTACGTCGTGGCGGCACAGGAGGTGACGACGTTGAAAATCCGGTCTCGACACGGTCAGCGTCATTTATCCGTGCATTTATAGTGGCCTCTTCGCGGGAAAAATTCAAACACGGCTCCTCGCGGCGTGTGCTTGCGTTATTTGCCGGTGGACTGAGGGGTGCGGGAGGTGGTGGTCGGTAAGGTGGCGGAACTCGTAAAGGAGAGACCAAAGGGGTAGCTACGTCGGGAGTGCCAATGGGTGACGAGATTTGATCAGGTGTCGTCAGTTCCAAAGAATTTTGACGATACTTCTTCTTCAGAACCAAATATTTTTCACCCTGCACGAACAATTTCCATTACGGTGCATGAACAAACGCAAGTACATACTGCGTTTTGCGAATTTAACATTTAACGATGTTCGAATCAATGCTGGCTTTCCCACATTTTTAATAGGGCGCAAATAAAAAGAATATGACACGCGATATTTGATAAAATACGAAGAAAAAGAAAAAATGTTTTCTAGATAGTCTTATCGTTTCTATCAGTCGCGCGAGGCATTGGAAAAACCGGCAACGTCGCAAAACGCGCAACAAGTCGCTGCTGTCAAGGCGGAAGGAAATTGCTACTTGATGACGTACATACCTCTTCGTTCTTTATGGTAGCCAGGGTGTTTACATACTCCTTGAACCGATTTCGTGCCTCGGCTGCAACGTAAATTTGCACACTATTCACTGGCTGTCGTTAAATCTGACGCCCGGTGTGACGAGTATTAACGTCTGCCCGTGTTTACACGCCGTACACCGTGCAAAATTCAGGTCACACCTTGCGAAAACGAGACAGCCATTCGACTGCGTCGAGCATCGGATTTTCAACGTACCTCGTGTTTCCGGGTCCGTTAGGAATTTCTTAAAGTGCTTCACCACGTCGTGATTGCGAGCAGTGCCACCGTTTTCCAATAAATATTTGCGAATCTCCTCGAGAGACAGTTCACTGGGCGTCGCCATCTTGTCACTACTGGCCAGCGCAGCAGCGCCGCCGTTTCCACTGTTTCGTCGCACTGTCGATAAAAACGACCACTGTGTCGGTACGCGTAATGAATTCAGAGCGTTCTAAAATTAAACCGCGTTCGTGACATTTTTTTGATGCGTTTGGTCGCATTGTGCTCATCTATGTACGCATAGTTTCTTATTGAATTACGTAGACAAAGGACGATTTAGCACGAGGATATTTATTTTCTTATTTTTGGATATTCATGCTAGTTTTTTCATACTGACCTCTACCGTGTTTCAACGCGACCATTGTTGTTGTCAATCAGTTGCTGATTCAAAGGTCTATGTGTGTGCTAAAGAAACAATCAGCTTCCTTCCTAATTTTAACCTTATCCAAATGAGTTCGCAGGTAGCAAGCTATGAGTTCAAGAATGGAAGTCCAATCAAGAGTTCAATCGAGGGTCCATACGCCACGTTACAAGTCAGAGTGCACAAAAGACGTGTCAAAGGTCACAATGAGCAGTTGAGAAATTTACGTGCCCTCCCATATCGGTAACAGTCTACTCTTACGAGTATTTCCGACCACGCTACACTAACTAGGAGCCTAGGACAAAACGACCGCATGCATAATTTTTTTTAAATTCAATATAGCTGACTAGATGTGCGCTTAGTAGGTTAGGTAGTGTACATGGTAGTATTGCAAAGACCTTTCGTCGTATTGTGCGTCATCGGAGCAAGTGAACGATGTCTAATTGCTACTTGAAAATGCAAATAAAAATTACGTATGCGTGAAAATGTATACACGAGGGCAGCATGTAATTTCTTTCTTTAATAATGTACTAACGAGCTGTAATCACATTGCGCCGCAAAAAAAATTGTTAACATCATTATAACGAGTGCAATCATTGCTCCTCATGCCTAACACATAATGGCAGTCAATTTAATTGTATTATAATTGTGTAGGACGCGATGGAATACGTAGCGCGCGATACAACTGCTAGCTCGCATCCCACGTCGCGGTACACGTAAAAAAAAAAAAAAAAAAGCAACGGCCACGCGAAAGCCAATTTTTCACTTCGGAGTCAAATGTATTAACCATCGATGGAACTAGATATTTGATTCTATCCGCGCAAATAGACGATTCGTAAAACCTTTTAGCAGTCCGACGTGTTATATTCCATCGATGCAAACATCCCGCCCGACGAGCCCGTCGCACAAACTAATGCGAATAACCGTGCACCAGCCAGATAGAGATTTAAACACCGCGATCTAAGTGCCAGTATATGCATCGACAACGGCCAATAAAGCGATTGATTTTAATTTTTATTACGTTATCTGATGTGTTTACAAGTTCGAATCAAATCGACCACCATTTATATTGTAACTACATACGTATGTGAAACGTAGAGCTCGGAACTCGCGCAGTAATTCACGTTAACTAGACGATACAGTAAATGCTGCTACATTTAAAACGAAAAGCATCGCAAGCAACCCAAGGGTACCGTTAACATCAGTACCTTACGCCCCAAGGTTATCGTACGTGTAAATTAAAATTATACGTTCTCGATTCCACGTCCATTATTCGACATAAAAGGAACACGCACTCTGGCGTTTTGTTGTAACGAGATATTAAAAAAGATAGGCGACGATACAATCTTATTCTTACAGAGTTAATTTATAACAAGATCGTATAGTCAAACGTCTTAATGGTGTTGATATAATCATCATGGTTCGTACGATGCCTGTCTATAAGAGACAAAGAAGAAAGTCTTGACGATTTGCATAATTCGTATAGTCTTGAACAAGATTATCCAGATAATCGCGAAGTTATAATGAGAACAGATTCTTCACAGCAATGTTTTGTAATGAAGAAAATGGCCTTGCTAATCACCCGCCGTGTGTAAAAATATACACCAGGTATGGGAGGCGAAGGGAGAACGCGAGAAGGGACGAGTATATACGTGCGGCACGCATATGCGTGTCCACGGACAGGAAGCATCGTGGTGCCTTTATAATTAAACCCCTTTTATCGACGATATTCTAATGAAACGGCGAGTAATGATTGAGCTCGACCCGCATAAAACTCCGTAACGGTCAAACGATTCCGCGAGCTAAATAATTCTTCAAGTATTGTTAATGGCCGCTATCGTCCCACCGAAACGGCTGATAGCGTTGTTAAACGCGAGCATGAACGCGCATTAAGCGTATTTTGTAACGCCATTTACAAGGATCGTCACGATCAGAGATCGGCTCGATTAAAATAATTACAAGCGCGAGGAAACGGATTTGTGTGTCTCTGGAGAGAAAAGGGAAAAGGAAAAGGAAAAAAATGGTTTGCAACGCGAAATAACAGTATCAGCCATCTCCAGGAGATGAGATGGTAATCTTTTGACCGCGGTAGCCGGCACGCTGCTGCGTGTTCTTTGATACAATTCTAAGCCCGGCAGGATTGATGCACGAGATTGGCCGTGGTATTTCCGCGAACAAAATGTGTGCACCAAGAGGTCGTCCGGGGGCGAAGCGGTTGCAGCAAGAAGAACGAGCGGCCAAGAACGAGGACAAAGGAATCGCGTCGACGCCCCGTGGCCCCGTAGGTGCATCCACGATATCATCTACCCATGTTCCCCTGCGTTATGCTTATGCTCGTGCATACGTAAAAGATGCGCGATCCTGCAGCCGCTGCAGCGCTTTATCCGCCCGGTGCAAACTGCAAAAGAGTTCGTGTGATCTACCGCCCAGTGATATGTCGCCGCTGGGATTCCGACGAGAATCGCAAGCTTCTTTTCTTCCCTCCCTCGCCCTCCTCTACAGTTCTCTCGACCCGTTTGTTCTCGCGCCATTTTAATTAATTCCTCGACAATGCAACAGGGGAATGCTTTTTTATTGTACACGTTTATCCGAGCGTGTACAAGAATTCATTATGTAATGTATGGTTTCCGCCAACCTCCTTTACTTTCGTCCAATGCGAAACGTTACTTTGGACGCACGCTCGCTTCTTTGTAACCGTGAATCCTGCTCGTATATAACGCGTGCATTTCATTAATGTCAAACATTTCGAGGACGAGTTCGTTCGGACGACGGGGCGCGTTTCTATTCGAAAAATCCTCAACAACTCTCCTCGAAGCGAGGACAACTAAATGACAATAAAAACTAGTCTATCACTGGCCATTGTAACTACTTTCTACAACCTCACACCATTCATGAACACCACACGCCCTGTACCTTTCGGTTTCCTTGAAACGAAACGAAATCGCCAAGCAGATCGACGTGTTGTGTTCGCATAATCGACACCACTCGCGGAGGTACAACCGCGATAAAGCGGCTGCGTTTTCCTCTTTTAGCTTCTTTTTCAAATGGAATCTTCTTCCTGTTGTGGTTTACCGGAATGTGTGTATTTTGCAGCGGAGAGAACGGAATCGCGGGACGAGAGCATCAGCGCCGGTACGCTGGTTTTTTTTTTTGCCAAAGAATCGCCGAGTGAACGTGGCGAGTTACTCGCGTGTATACACGCACGAGCGAATGAATAAACGCGAAAGGAGGAGGCGCAAATGCGCTCGCGTCGCATCTTCGCTGGCAAAAAAAAAAAAAAAAAAAAACGGCATCTACATCATACTGTCCTCTCCACGGATGGCAAGCAACGACCGATGTGTAACAGTGAATTCGACCTGAACCCGATGACAGACTTCGCGCTCTCTATCGTTTTTGCCATATAAAGGGTCGCAATGGCATCGCGTATCCGACAGCCAGCGACTTATATATTCGTCCATAATTGGAGTGACTGCACTCATTCGGATTGGCCGCGATATAAAGCATCCCGTATAAAGAGCGTACTTTAGCAAGTTTCTTGCGCGGTTTTTAGTGGCCATACCTTTGGTGGTCTCGTTAGAAGGACAGTGGGAGGTCCGCGGGAAAAACGGCAATAACGAACAACAAAGCGAGAGCGCGTATCTAGTCGAAGTCGTCGTTTCGATCCTCTAAAAACCGTGTTTCGTGATGGCAAAAAAGAGACGAAGCCGGTGATCGAACGTCACGTCCGTCCAGATCGATTCCGCGCAATTATTACGATATTATACGCTGCATTATACATTAAGGCCCGGTCAATCAGTTCTGAAACAGTTATCGCGATTAATGTACAGAGGTAACGAGCCGGTAACTCCGCGTTCGAGGAATAAATTTTCGTTTCCGGAGCCACGAAACAGACGCGTCGCCACGCTGAAGACACAGTATATAATGCATCGAGCTTCCTTTCGATCGCTACGTACAGCACGCGGCGCGCAGCCAACGTAAAACATTTCGTTGAACAGAGTTATGGGCTCTAATGAGTCGAGGGGTTAAAGCGCGAGTCTCGATCCCCACGGCAAAAGAAGAGAGCTAAAACCCTATCGGACCGTTCAATCTATCCTGACTACCGTTTACCACGGCATCGTTTAAAGTGGCCACAGGTGCTCGCCCGTATATACGCTCGTTCCACGTACCAAAAAAA
>NW_025110251.1:635946-777685 GCF_011392965.1 Frieseomelitta varia
AAAAAAAAAAAAAAAGAAAAGAGAGAAAAGAAAAGAAAAAAAGAAAAAAAGCAGAAGAAGAAGCGAACGAATATAAGGACTGTGAAGCAGCCGATGCCCGCGAGTATGACCATCGAGAGCTGTATGTTTGGCTTTCTCATAGTTTTACCCGATGATTTTTAGTACTTGATCGCCGCGGCTCGGGTTTGTCGGCGAAAAGCCAGTTCGGACTTCAAAGATTCGCGATCGAGCACTTGGCTCTATACAGGCATTACATATTATCATGGCTGGTATCCAACCGAAGCGCTCGTGTCCCCTTCGTTGACGTCGTAAAGCGGCTTTCCGTGCATACAAAGTCGAGGGCTCGACCAACACTCTACGGGGTCGCGTTGTCGCTGGTGGCTAGAGGTCCATGAAAAGAGCAAAGTATACCTTGGCGCGGCTAATAGCTCCGCATTTTTCATTCGGCAATACATATACCACGGAAATTGACCGCTGTTTGCCCAAACGTTTCACGCGAAACATTTAAAACGAGCGATCATAGATCAATATCTCGTATAAATAAATGTCCTATTTCAGAGAAAAAAGACAGCCGCGAGCTGTCTCTCTCTCTCTCTCTCTCTCTCTCTCTCTCTCTCTCTCTCTCTTTTTGTCGAACGAAACTACCCGAAATATAAATATCGCAGGAATTTTTCAAAGTGACTAACGGCCAGAGCAGTCATTCAGCCAGTATTCAATATGGCAGCAATTGCGTTTATCGATGCGCCGACGTTCCACGAGAATGTCGCAGTCTGCTGTGATCAATCTTTGACATCGATGTGACAGTCCCGTGCTATTTCAGAGTGTGTCCGCGCGATAATAGCGACTGCCAAGTGGCGACTATTAGTGGAATTTTAAGCCAGATATGCCAGTCGACGGGGAACGACAGCAGTCAAATTAAAACTCGTCCTACCGATGGAAGAGGACTTTTGCAAAACGAGAGAAAGGAAAACATGAAAAACAAAAAAAGAAATACGAAGCAACGGCTGACTGTAACAGAGCGGTGGGACGCGCTGCGTACGAAGAAGGGCCAAAAGTACCATCAACGATTCGTGTCGCTGTCAGTAACGACGCATTAACGCATTCATATCGCATTCCAACCCTTCGTTCGACTGCAGACTGCTGTTTCGATGTCCACGCGCCCGTTCTTCCCTCTTTTGTACGCGCTCCGTTACTCGCTCGCTCGCTTGTGTAAAATCGCGCGGCGACGTGTATTGCTTGCGCGTACAGCGGAAAAGTAGCCGTGGCGATCAAAGAGCACGCAGCCGGACAACGCGTTGAATATGTGTCAAGTAGCAAGCTCGTCGAAAACTCTGGCAGACGTTTTTCTTTCTTTTCTCTTTTTTTAATTATGCCGGCGCTACCGACAAGTATCGCTGGTAAAAAGTGTGTCACTAAATATAGGGGTTCGTTGATGAACCTGCCATTATGCTCGAGGTGTAGCACGTGTCGGTTCTCGCGAGCCAAGCGTGCGCCTATCGCGCGAATCATACTTCTCGACTCTATTACAATTTGTCGTGCAGAGTAACGAACGTCGCGTAAGAAACGCGGTGGAAAAAGTTGCTGGCAAACCCGCCGGTGACAGCGTGTAATAACGCATCAGCCACTAAACCGCTATAATTTACTCTCGCAAAGTATTTCTCGCGTTTTCCGACTTTCGCACAATACGAACATACGCGTGGTAGTACAGAAGACGTGCGATAACGATAACTACAATTAACTTTTAACCCACCTGCGCGCTTGTTACGAAAGCCAGTCACGAGAAGAGATCTCGTGAAAAATCTTATCTCGACGCAATGAGCGGACGGACGACGCTCTTGAAAAGACAAATATATCACAGTGCACAGACATGTGTATGCTTCGGTCAAATGCGAACCATACAAGTCCAATTTCATTGGATCGCGGATGGAAAAATGTGAGTCAAAGTTTAATGCAAATTTGCGGATACGAACGAGCTGGTTGAGCAGAGTAACAAACTGAAACGCATTGGTTCGTCGAGATGTAGAAGCAGAAACATCCGGATCTTCGCCGAGAGGACGTTCGTTCACGATCGCGGGGCAACCCTTTGCAAGTTCACGCAAGAGGTTCGTGTTGTCGCAGAGAGGCCGCTACGCCGCCCACGTCGTCGCCGATTACCGGGAGGTATACGTGAAAGGTAAAGGGCAGTTCCCTCGATCGGGGATAACGATCGTTTATCGGCGCCAACGAGCTATCGGTTCCCTGTCCCCTTGTCGACAGATCGGTTCGAGGAAATGGAGAATTGCGGTAATTGCGATAAGTAACGCGAGATACAACGTTGGCCGGAAAGAACGAACGACTGGGTGATAGAGAAAGGTGTTAATCGCCGATGAAGAGATTTACAACGCTGTGATCGATATCCGGGCGCGTTCGGCGTTTGCCGATCGGAGTGACGCGCATAGTACGGTGCTCGTGACGCGCCCGTCGTTTACATTTCCTAAGATGTCGTCGCGGAAACGTAGACGGAATCGCGGTGCTTGTTCGCTTAACCAACACAGAAGCGAGTAAGAGAAGTGGAGAGGCACGTTCTCCGGTCGGCATGGATGCGCGGCAAAAGGGACATTGGCGGTGGCGGGAGAGGGGGGGAGGGGGAGAGGGAAAGGGTAGAGCAGCAGCGAGCAAACGAGCGACGTAAAAACAGCGGGTATGATGGAATATAAGTGAAATCGAAATAATTACAGGCGGCACGGATCGCAAATCCTGCAATACGGTAGTCAGTAGGCGGTATGGCCTACCAACAGGCGCATACAGGTATACGCAAGCTCTTTGTCGGACGGAGGTGGAGTACGGGTTATATTGGCGCCACCTCCTGCACGGTTAAGCGAGCGACTAGGGCAGACTTACGCCTTACACCTCTCTCTCTCCAACCCCACTCTCTGTCTCTCGCTAGCACATTTTCTCTCTCATTCTCTCACTCTCTTCTCCACTCCTTCCCTCTCGCTCTCTCTCACTCCCGCTCCCTCTCCCTCGCCCTCACTCACTCGCTCTCTCTCTCTTTTCCCCGTTCTCCCTCGCTGATTCGCCCCTCGAAACCACCACTCGCTTGCTCTCTTGCTCGAACGCTCGCTTACTCCGCTCCACGCCGCTCCGTTCTGTTCTGTTCTGTTCTCTGTGCTCTTCTCTCCTCTCTCGCCCCTCTTTCGGCGGACTGCTCACTCGCTCGCTCGCTCGCGCGCTCTGCCCTCTCGTCCCTCTCCGCTGATGCTGCAACTCCGGCTCGGCTAACCCAACCTAACCCGCGGGCCAACTTCATTCCACGCCGACTGACCACCACCGACGGCCGTCGTCGTCCTCGACGCCGTCGTCGTCGTCATAGAACGCGGGTCACGCGACACGCCGTGTCGACGGGTTACCGTGTGTTCGTGCGTTCTCCGCTTGGTTTTTTCGCGCGTCGCCCATCTACGAAGACCTCGAACTGCTGTAACGTATTCCGGTTCACGGAGTGACAGGGTTCCGGCCTGACGAAGACAGCCACTGTCAGAGGGAGAAAGAGGGAACCACTCTCTCTCGGTAACAGAGAGAGAGAGAGAGAGAGAGAGAGAGAGAGAGAGACGAAAAGAGAGGGAGAGGAAGAAAGAGAAAGAGAGAGAGAGAGAGAGAGAGAGAGAGAGAGAGAGAGAGAGAGAGAGAGAGAGAGAGAGACAGGGAGAAAAAAGAAACGAAAGACAAAAAGGACAGAGTAACCAAGTGCGTCTAGTTATAATTTCCACGATTTTTCCACGGTCAAGGGTGAAAATCGGAGAGAAATCTGGGAACCAGACAGCCGGCCAGGAGAAAACAGATTGATCCGGGGCCGCGACGTCCCGCAGCGTGGATTTTGTGTGTCGTTCGCCCCCGAAGACGTTTCAACAGAAAGAACGAGGGGCAGGAAGAGGAGGAGGAGCAGGAGGGACGATCATGGACATGTCGGAAGATTGCTGGGAGCACGTGGGACTGCTTCAAGAGGTCTCCGCCGCGGAACCACCCCCGCCGCCGCCCGCTCCTGACTTCCTAATTCAGCAACAGGAGGTGAGCCAGTCGATTTCTTTTTTCCTTGCCACGGCGATACCCACCACCCTTGTCGTTGGGTTATTCGATCGACTTGGTCCGCGTTCGAAAGAAAAAAAAGCGCGGGAGATCGGGATCGACCTGTTACAGTTTTTGCCACTCGCGTCGAATCGAAAGAGAGAGCACGCGCGGCTAAACATCGACAGGGATCTGTATGCGAATGATGTCATGATTTACGCTTGTGATTTATTGCACACTTTACACATTTCAGCGTCATTGTCGCGTAACACGCGGCCATTTATGATTTTTCAACCCAAAGTACAACCAGACGAGTCGCACATTATTTAAAATAATTTAATGTGAATCATAACGTAGCACGCTTTGGTTTAGTTTCGCCGGAACGTTGAAACGTTCACCAACGTTTCACGAAGTGCAATGCGGCAAAATTGCACGATGTTTTGAAAAGTATTCGTGAAAAATTGATAACAACAGTGGCGCAAATCGATTTACAACTGATTTAACCGCGAATATTCTACGCTACATAAGGGTGAGATTGATATATCCTATGCTGAAATAGAATCAGTAAATCGTGTCCGATTGATTCTATTCTGGCGGAGGAGAGTGTACCATTTATATAACAGTCGTTCTCTAACCAATTTCGATTATAGATATGGAATCAAATCGTTGTTGCCCTCTAATTGGTACATTTCGAATTAAAATCGCATTCTCGTGCACGCGATCATCAGCCAGCTTGCTTTATCGCGGTCGACATGATCGCATCTGCACTTTTCGCCAACGACATCGAATCAATCGTTATTATCGATATACCTCGGCAATTAAGCGATTAAATTACCCTTGCAGTTCATGCGAATTGAAAAGTTTATCTTCAAATTTACGATTTCAAATCTCGATCATCGTCGAAACATTAAGCGCAACAGCCCCGTTCCCTGCTTCGTTCTTAATATTTTCTTTAAAAGCGAAACGTGCAAATCGACAAAAGTGCAAGAACTTTGTACTGAATGAAGCTCCGAAATAGAAAGAGAAACGTCAGCTATCTTCTCGTCTTTCAATTGCCGTGTTTGTTTGATCCAAGCAACCCGTAATAATCCTGTGGACCAGTGTATCGATGGGTCGGACGAAAAATTTAGATATCATTATGGTCGTTGACGTTAGGGTTCGCAGGTCGAAGTTGAACGAAAAGTATAAACGAAGAAATGGCAAGAGAGAGAAAGAGAGAGGGGGAGAGAGAGAGAGAGAGAGAGAGAAAGGCAGGCGAGGGAGCTCGTTCCGTTTCAATTTCAGAGGTCCCACGTAACGAGCGGTGGAACAGCATGGGTCCATAGGGCGTTAGTTACGGTGCCCTGTAATCATCGTGGAAATTATAGGCATTTAGCCGGGCATGAATGAGCGGATAGGAAAGTTTAAGAAGATATCGGTGGCATCGGTGTGTCAGAGGCGCGTGCAGCATCGACGGGCCATCGGTTTGCCCTCTCGGTGCCCCTTCCCGAAGAGGGACTTCTCCGGTCGTCCGCCCCGAGTCTGCTAAGCCACCAATTTCTAGAGGCACCTGCATCTCAGTGCGATGCAAGACCCGAAGCCCAGATTCACCATCGGTGTGTGCTCTGTTGTTGGCTTCTTTTCTCTCCGGAGCTCTCGAGGGCTCCGACCGACCCCCCGAGTGAGTACGTGTGCGTGTGCAAGCGTGCACACGGGCAAAATTCTGGGACACGAACTATCGGGGCCCGGTTAATTCTTCCCCCCTCCTCCCCTCCCCTCCACCTTCTCGACCGACGACGGTAATAACTGCGGCAACATAAGTTGCAATCAGCTGTCCGTTCGTATGGGTGTGTATGTTACGTGGCACGCACACTCGCGTGTGCATTATTATGATAAACGATTATATACGCATACGTGTATAGATATACGATGATTGCGTACGCTCGGCCGTGTAGGATCCATGTGCCGCTGCCGCTTATTATTATTAAATTGCTTCCTTAGTGCACGCGAAGAATTATAAACAACCGGTATCGAGCGTGGTCCGCGACGATACCGGGACGCGCGGTTGCGCGTCTTCCTCGCGGCGACTTTAATACGTTTCCCAAGATTAAAACATTAAAAGCAGCTTCTTCTCGGCGGATGCCAAGGACGCGACTCTGTTGCCTCGTCTAAAAATCAACGGCCGGCCACGTCCACGGACGTTGCACACGCTGCACACGTTATTACGGTGCAAATTGCAAACTGGACGAATCGCGTTCCAGTTCCCTTCGAAATAAAGGGCCGGCCGATCGTTGCCTCGAGGCAAATAAGGCAGACCGATTAAGAAACGATTCGACTCGTGTATCGATTTTAATTTCAACCGGGAGAGAGACAAATACGCGAGACGGCGTCGTTTCAGCTGCGCGATGAGAAATGTCCGCGATATGGTCGCCATATCGAAAAATCCACACCTGTGCGAGTCCACTCGAGAAACAGCCTAGCGTCTGGAAAGACGGCCGCCGCCGTCTCTTTCTCACAATCAGTGAAGTCGCGCGCGACGAGCAGCGCTCACGTATGAGTTTCCCACGGCGGGCCAGGATGGGCCCGTGTGGGAATACAGGGGTTTATTACTCGCGCATAGGTAACACACGTTCGATCGTCGATCGGCCACCGATTTTCGTATTCCTTCCTCGTGTGCGTTTTCCCCTCGCCTCCTCTTTCCCTTTTTCGCCTTGTCCCGCTTTTCCCTCGCGACTCGATCGCTTCTACGAAGATTTTCGTCCGCTTCCTCTCGTTTCCTAAACGCACGATTGCGTCACACATTCTTTTCGTCACACGTTTGTCTCTCGGACACGTTTTTTTCGTAGTGGTTTAAGCAAACAGACGCGGTAGAAAGGTAAAACGCGCGCGTCCTCGTTGCACGCGATGTTTCTCAGAACGACGATTGGATCCCCCTGTTAAGATCTCGTTCGCACCAAAAAAGCACGGATTCTGACAGAAAAATACAGAGTGGCCGACGTGCTGGAGGCACGTACGCGCTTCGTGAGAGAACTCGGCCGATTTGTACGATAACGACGCCGTACGAGCTGCTTCCGAATTGCTGCATTCGCCTGGACACCGTGTTCGGGGCATCGCCGAGTGAAAATGAAATGAGAAGTGGAACGAGACTGTCGGGCATCGGATTCACGTCGGGCACGTCCGTTGGAATTCCACGCGATTTCCAAGATGGATCGCGAGAACGCTCGACTTCTGATCCCCGATGCAGAGTGCCTCGCGAGCGGTAAAGCAGCGATCGCTCGTTGGCCGGACAGCTCCCGACTAAAGTCAGGCTAAATATTCTGTATCGGCCGAGAACAACGACCAGGCGGAATCGGAATGCGACACGCGTCGGTCGTTTCACTGCGCATTGCCGAGAAAATGAGAAACGACGATCGAGCCCCTGGCACGAAACGATACGAAATCGGTGACGTACGATTATAAATTTCAACGAGCGTTGCATCGTCGCGCGCATTTCATTCTTATCAATGACCGGCTCTCACCGCTGACAATTATTTTATCCCTTAATGCCGCCTGTAAATATCTCCGTGGTCGCTTTACATCCACGCGGGTTAGAAGTTGGCGCGCAACCACTCCGCGCGATACGACTCCAGATTTCGAGCGTAAACCGACGAGAACAAGATTCCCCCGGGTGAAATTTATTAGCTAGCTGTAAATTATGGCACGGTGCACCTGTGCTTTACCGCGTTCGGACTTGTCTCGGGGCCGATCATTCCGGAGCGTCTCTTTATAGCCCTCGAACTCGTACTTCCGGCCGGTCCGGCCGGAACCCCTCCGCCCCGTCGCGATATCGGCGCTCCAATCCTCTCGCTACTTTCGAGAAGGCGGCTTCGTTATCCGGATAATCTTGACGTTTCAAACGTAGTCCGTAGAATCGGTAACACCTTTACTACTTTAATCCCCCTCGGCCAGCTGCGACCGTGCCTTTTCATTCCTCCGGATCCGGGTCCAGATCAGATCGCGGTCCCGTATTAATTAGGCTTGATTAACAACTGACGATTAAGGACCTCCACGCAGAAACGAGGACCTCCTTTTCACAAAAATTCCCATCTTTACTCTTTCGAGTCGACTCGCCGAGCTGCGATCTTTTGATCATTTACAGTCCGATTAATTTGCCATCCGTCGATTATATTCGACTCTGCTATAATCTCCGAGGATCGCGCCTGTTCCGAAGGAATACGCCACGAGCAACGCGGAAACTCCGGAAGGTGCGAATCTGCCATCATTTGCCAATTTCGAAGGTCGTTGCAAGCTGGACAGATAATGCCTGTCCCGTTTAATACCAGCTGTCTCGTTAACTGACCTATTTCGAGGATTCCTTGGAGTGTAATGTCTCAGGACGCGCCATTGTCTCTTCGGGCCGAATGGACGACAGCGTAATGGCGAGCTTTACGATTTAGAGATTTAATATTCGCGCACCGTAAGTGGCCGCCGGCCGGTTTACACGGCCCTCGAACCAGATTTAACCGTTTAACCGTCTAATTTACCGTGAAATTTACCTTACCGCGATTGGCTACCAGCCGGTATTTCGGTGCTCTCGCGAAAATCGCTGCTGTCCGATGGAAAAAGTCCACTACTCGTGTCTCGTCCGAAGAGAGCGGCTGCCGCGTGAATGCGCATAATTACGACGACGCAGCGATGAAATATGAACGCAGTTAATCAACCGCTTTTATTCGATGGAAAGAGGGAGAAAAAAGGAGGGAGAGGGTGGGGGGGGGGGAGGAAATGTTACACGGTACACACCTTCGGCATCAATCTTCTGGAAATCGGGCTGGAATTATCGGGCATCGCGCGAGATGCACGGAACGATACGATACATCGTCTCTCTCTTTCTCTCTCTCTCCCTCTCCCTCCCTCCCTCCCTCCCACCCTTCCTCTACCACCACTAAATTTCGTACCGACGCGATACCATCTTCCCACAATCTAAGCGTCCCACGCAGAGAGCTCCCATGGCGCCTCGAAGAGGGGAAAGATGTCGCGAGACGGAACTGGCTGGCTGCATCGAGCTGAGCGTTCCGCTCGACGGTGCCTCCTTTTCCCCGAAGCGAACGCTCGTTGCGAGCGTTCACACGGCGTGCACCCTTCACACACCCTCCCGCTATTCCGCGTGCTCGCCGACGCACGCAAGATACGCACTTGTCGTTCAGCCACTTGTCGCCCTTCCTGCTCACCCTCTTCCTGCTCCACGCCACGATCAACTGTTCCTGCTTTCTACTCAATGGAGGCTTTCTTCCACTGAAAACACGCGACACGTGCATCCCCCGCGTGTCCGCTGGACACGTGCAACGCGAACGTCGTTGCCGTTCGAGCGCGTCAGCGCCTTGCCCGCTGCAATAACACCGAGCCTATCGGTACCGCGGTCATCGATTCCGTGCCATTAACAGCGGCCATCGGTGAGAGCCGTAAGAGAGACCGCGGGAAATCGCTCGATCCTACGAGGTTTCGTACCTACGGTTAAAGAAATACGCCGACCACTTGTTGCTAAAAAAGATTGCATCTGGGAAACAGCGAACGTGGCTCTGCGTGCCACCGTGAACGGAATTTCCAAGCTGGGAAACGTCGTGTCCTCGTACTCGCGGAGATACTCGCTGTAAAGCTTACCCCACTCCCCCTCCCTGATCGAGGAATCGAGAGAGAGAGAGACCATCGCGCCATTTGCTTCCACATAACCCGTAGTACGAGCCAGAGCTCGAACGGCAGTTCTTTAAGCGTCATAGACAAACGCAGCACGCGTAAGAATACGTTCCACCGAGCCGTGACACACGCAGCAGCGGCGAGCGTCGTTCAATCTCTCCGGGGCGAACAGTAAAAATCTTTTCTGTGTCGTTGCGGCCGGTCGTGTATCACGCACACCCGAGTCCCGAGGCAGCCTCTTCCATTTTCCGACAAGCACGCTTTCTCCCCCTCGCTTTCTTCTTTCCCTCTTTTTTTACTTTTTTCCTCCCTCTCTTCTCTTTCTTTCCTCGACGCTTTTTCCCTTTGACTTCTGGCGTTCCCAGAGAGTAGAAGAACGCCAGCACCGCTCTCAGCCCTTCCTCTTTTTCCGCCTCGTCGTGCCCCGTTCCTTGAAAAGTTTTCGACCCTTGCCGTAAACGGCGAGTTGCCTCTCGGCGAGAAGGGGCTTTCGTTCTAATTGAACGACCCTCCGCCGGTTGTCCGCCGCCGCCGCCGCACGCTCCGCCACAAGGGTGAGGTTTATCTCGACGCGCGTCAACGCGAGCCTCAGAGACTCCCACCGATATGGGAGAACGCCGTGCGCGATACAAGAGGAGCAGCTATTCCGCCTTCGTTCCAGCCTGGCCATGGTACACGGTCTCGTCGCCGCCGCTCCGCTTCGTCGCCGCTTTATTAAGCGACAGGCGCCGCACGCGGCCCTCCGCTATTTTCACGCAACAGTTTGCGGTCCGTTTATTCGGCTTCACTTTCCCCGACGGGAACGAATACGCGTCGGTGCCAGCCAATTTTCTCCCTTCGCTCTGAATCTTCCTCGAAACGTCGCTCTCCTTCTCTCTCTTTCTCGAGGGTCTGTAGAATCGTATCACCCTGGTCCGTTGTAAAGAACTCTCTCTGATCACTGACGTGTTTAGCTCTTTGCTCTCGGTCAGACAATAGTACGAAATATCTGAATATCGAAAATACTGAAACTAGTTTCTCCATTCGAGTGGCACGCTAGTTTCGAGCGAACGCGTTCGTATACGACTCGAAGCTAAAGCCGTATTCCAAATCTCTAAAGCTCTTTATGATTTCTAAAGGCTTCCGGATCGAAGCGCTCTAACTTTATCGACTCCGAGGAACAGAGAGAGAGAAGGAGAGGCAGAAAGAGAAAAAGAGAGAGAGAGAGAGGCTGGTTGGAGAAAAAGCAAAAGCATAGAGGGAGCAAGATGAAACGGTCGACATGACAGAGGAGGTGTACCAATGAGCCGGATGGAAAACGACCCTCGTCCGTAGGGGTTAGTCGGTTTCCTTCCTTCCTTCCTTCCTTCCTTCCTTTCTTCCTTCCTTCCAGCCGCAGCCACTTTCCCGCTTATTCAGCAATGATTCAATTCGGATGTGCTTTTTACGCCCGACAGCGACGGCGATAGCGTCGGTGGGTGGTTACCGAGCCGCGGTTGCAGTCTAGCTAACCGAAAAGGGGAAATGGGGTGGAGAGAGACGACGGGGGGTTGAAACGAAGAAGGGACGCCAAGTTATCCCGCGTTGAAAACAGATTGCTCGGAATTCAGCCACCCCACCTTTCAACCTCTTTCCGCCTCGTCCCGCCACGCCTCGCGAGAGAAAAACCAAGGAGGATAGAGTCGACTAACCAACAAGTCGTTCCTTTAATTCGGCTTACTCGTTTCTTTCTCGTTCGAGGGTGCGCCCGCACCCTCCGTCCAACCGCCACCTGTCCGGATCCTTTTCACCCGATAACGGAACTTCTTGCGCGTTTACGTGTCGACCCTTATCGAGCCGCATCTACTCAACGTAATTTTTATGCATATCGTCGGGCCCCTCTGGTTCATTGACGGAACGTGAACTGGAACGAGCTGGGTTGTTCGGTGCTTCTTTGTTCGCCCGTTCTTATCTCCCTTTACGCGATGAACGATTTTTAAAAGAAATTTCAGAGATAGATAGTTGCCAAACTGTTATAATACAAGTGCCAACCTATACCCGACCGTGTTAGGCGTGTGTCAATGTGTGAGAGTTGTATATGTATGTAGGTGTGAGTGATGACGACACTCAAGGACTTACTTTGTATATATTATACGGTATGTACGAAGAAAGGACTAGAAAGAAGAAAGCTAGTGAACAGTGAACAAGTGTCTATAAAAACAGAAATTCTGACGATATTAAAAGTAAAACCTTTAGGAACTAATGTATCCACTGTTTCAAATTAATTAATTACAACACAAACTGCCAGTAAAAGCGTCGTTTTTCTTGAAAATTGCTAATAATAGCAATCATCTTTTATTCTGTTCACAATAAACGCGTGACTTCTTCGTCTCGACTAACGAGCGATCGTTTGGAAAAGTAATCGTATCGTTCGAAAAAAAAAAAAAACAACTGGAAAAAAGAAATAAATCGATCTTCGCGGAGAAGACCAAGACCACCGTGAGTCGTTATCAATTCCATTAAAACTCGGTCGAAGTTTGTGTCGATACGCCTTGTTGGCGCGAAGGTATCGTCACGGTGGTAGAAGGACATTACTTCAAAACAAAAATACTGATCAGGACACGTGCACTCAACATCAAGAAACATATTTTTAACGTTATAACGGAAGGAAAGGGCGGTGTTATCATGCAATCGGTGAGTTATTAAAATTAAAGTATCAGCTATTAATATTAATATTAAATATTAAATATTAATGTTAAATATTAAAATACCGAGAAGTTCGACACAAAAAAGAGTTCTACGAGAGAGACTTTTCAGAGCCCAACTGAACTGACATTATTGATTCTTAGACTTTTTATACAGAGCGTTATCTCGAAAGTTTTCCCAAAAAAGACAGATAATTTTGGTCGTGATAGTATCACGAGACGAACGAGTCGTGTTCTTTGCCGGCGGTCCGACCTGTCCGGTGAAAAAGCGTCCTTTCTTAAGGAATCGTTATGACGAAATCGAACACCGATTTCTCTGAATAGCCTTGCCCCGGCGAACTGTATCTGCCAGCTTCACCACCTGTGTAAAAAAGTGTAAATCAAACACACGAGTACCTCGTTCCTCGGCTCTCGAAACAGCCGCTTCCTTTCTTCCTGGTTTCTTTGGGTTCACGAGATGGGTTTATCGAGATTGCATCTCGAGTGGTCTCGTGTAATGCTGATACACGATGTCTCGGAGCGCTGGAGATCGACGCGAGAGCACGACAATCTGCGAACTACGTGTCCAGAACCGAAGGGACACGTCCATCCGTCAATCAACGGAGCATCTTTCCGCGAGGATCGCACCTGCGCGAGGAATCACGCGACCAGGTCGATAATAAGCAGTTGCACGGGACGTTGCGTTGCGGCGAAGGTAGTTGGTAGATCATCGTGGCTTCGGGTCAAGGGACGATCTCTCTCTCTCTCTCTCTCTCTCTCTCTCTCTCTCTCTCTCTCTCTCTCTATGGATGGAACTTGGATAATGGCGATAAGTAGACGCTTACGGTCTTACAGACGATATACGCGGATTTTTGCGGATGAGATATTGCGGTTCGATAAGCAACCCCGTGGCCAGGGTACGTGGTTACGTAGCACGAGTCAGGAAACTCGTGGCGAACAGCGATAGCCTGTCGGAGAGAGAGAGAGAGAGAGCGTTGGAACGGCCGATTACAAAGGGTGTTCGAAAATCAAAGGGTGTCCGCGTAGCTGTGTGCTCGATTGACGTGACGTAATAGGATGGTGCGGTCTAACAACGAAAGCATCGGTCCCACTCGGTCAGTCGCATATTAATAGCTGGGACCGTGTAGCCAGGAGCGGGCAGCTGCCGGCTCGTTTGCAGCACGCGATACTCGCGCTCTCACCTGTAACGTATATCTCCTCTCTCCCTTTCTCTCTTCAACCTTCTCGCCGTTCCTCCGCGCTGGCTGATCGGCTTCAGCCACGGTATCGCATTGCCTCTCTCTCTCTCTCTCTCTCTCTCTCTCTCTCTCTCTTCCGCCTCTTGGTTCTCCCGTGCTGGTATCTATCTCCGCGAGGAACACTCGAAATTATTATTCCCGTTCAGCCTGCTAAAGGCCCCCGTATCTCGCTCGCTTAATGTGTACAGGGTGTTCCGATATTCGAGTACGAGGCCTCTCCACTCTTGCTGTCTCTCTCGCTCTTCACCTTCTTCGGTCTTTCCCTCGATCGGCTCCGCGCAGCGCAGGCGATTTCTCGTCGGGAATATATAGGCGGGACGCGGCACCGCGCGCCCGATGATTTCACCGTGAAATAAGCGCGTGTCAATGAAATACGCCCGCGGTTATTGCTTGCTTTTATCGCCGGTTAATTATATCCCTACCCGCGTTATCTCTCAGGGCGTGAATTCATAAGGATCGCGTAAGGGAGCTTATCTGAACGCGAGCATCTCAACGCCACGAGCGCCCACCACCGATTCCCCTATAAATAGAGCTGATTTCCACCGGATAGCGCGTTCCTCTTTTCCCTCTCTTCCTCTCTCTCACTCTCTCTCTCTCTCTCTCTCTCTCCTTCTTTCTCTTCTTCTCTAGTTTTTCTTTCTTGCTGGTTCAAGTAAACAGAAAAGAAAACAACAGAGAAAGAAAAAAATTCGCGCGGACGAGCGTCTTCGAGCGCGCATAAACGCGTCGTAGCGATTTCGATCACGCACTCCGCCAAGCCCGCCTCCAGTGATCGATGATCGTCGCGAACCAACTCTGGGAACGTTTCAAGCTATCCCCCATTGACAAAGAATATCGACGGCCGCGTTGGGAAATCGGGCGGCGCTCCTCGATAATCGAAGCACGATCGCGCTTAAACGATTGATAAAAGCTGCTGGCCCGATCCATCATGATGCTCGGCTCGTCGCGAGGTTCGATCGCGCAACTATATACATGTATGTATGAAAAAAAAGAAGAGGAACGAAAAAGATAGCCAGATCGGCGTGCAAGCCTCTCCCCGACCGGCAGATAATTTGTAGTGCTTTTCTCCATTCAAGAGTCGCCGTCTTCTTCTTTTTCGTCTTTGTCGTCATCGCCCCTAAACCAGTCGCGGATAATTATTACTTTCGCTGATAAATTGATACATATTTCCTTCTATGCTTGGATGATGTATTCCGTCAACGCGAGCTGAAAGGAATTCGATCGTGCGTCGAAGAAGAAGAGACGTTGATCGCGTAAATGTATTCGCAATAGATCGTTCAAGGAGTTCAATCACGGGCAACAGTGGTTGAATTTGAATCACCGCAAGATCACCTCAAGTTCAAGGAAGACTAATCATGCAGACGTGTATACGTATATGTGACAGTATCGTACTTAAGTTTAGCTAGCAGCTGAAATTATAAAATTTTTTATAATTGCTGATAATTGTAACGAACGTAGGCATGGTGTTGCATGATGTGATATATTTAATGTAACGACGTAAAAGGAATAATGAAATTTCAAATGAGGAAATTCTTGAGGATAGGGGCAGTCGTGAAGTTGACAGCTATTATCATCGAATACAATCGTCGAATTATTATTCGAACAATTCGGGATAATTCGCACAAACTAAACTTCTTATTGCTTCTTAGTTCATAAAATGGCGAAGGAAATTTTTCAAGAAATTAAACGAAGTCACATATTAAAGAAATACAATCAACCAAATTTCACGCCGAATAAAATTTAAAAACGATGATTATTTCCACTGCTACATCATTTTATTCAAAGTGATACTTCATTAGCTATTTCGTAAATAAGTTGCTGGTGGATGATACGAAAGAATGTTTTCGAGGGCAAAGGGGGTTAATAATGCTCGTAAAAATGAATGGCAAAATGGCAACACTCTACGGAGGGCCGATCTGCACGAATCTGATCGAACAAGAGGAACGGAAACCGGTGCCCTTCTTCCCGATTCTTCACGGTGACCCGATATCAGCGCGTGCACGCGTGTAGCCCGATACCGAACATAATGCCTGCCCGGGCTACGTCACCGCGATAAATTATCGTAAACGCATGTTAACCGCCCGCCTTGAATATTTGTTAACAGGTTAGAGTAGGCGGTGCGTGAGTACACTCGATTGCGTCGTTACACGTACGTTTATACGCGCATAAAACGTGCTCGATTATGGTCGGCACCACCGTGTGCTCTTCTTTCTTTCGGCCGCTTCTTTCCATCCCCGGGAATCGGTCCGCGCTCCCTTCTCGCTCAGCTAATTTTTCGCCGTGGATTAATCATTTTATCCTCGCGTAACAACGGTACCGTGCAGTACGATCCTACGTGCCTATAATTAGAAACTGGCGCAAAAATTGTACGATCGAACTGGAGTCTTTTGTTCTCGAAAAATCTTCCCGACACACGAGTACAATGTAGTCGTGAATATGCAGCGGAATATGTATTTCGGCCGGCCGCTCGTGCACTCTGCCAAAAAACTACAATAGTTTCGAGGGCTGATTCGAAACGAGATTTCATTCGAGTAGTTTTTCAGAGTACTGGTTGCCAGAGTTTCCCTGTTCACTATTGTGCTTAAACATCCCGCGACCAGGGTTATTAGACGATGTATGCCGGATGTAACGAGCGAAACGTCGAGATTCGGACATGCTTTGACTTTTCACTGATGGATATTCACGTATTATGCACGTAAAAACACGAACTCCGTATATATACATATATATATTTTTTTTCTTCCACTACGAATTCGCGTCTCGTTCGATACCAGTGAATTGTAGGTAACACACGGGAGCATCGGTGTAATTAAAAATAAATAATTTTCTGATCACGTATAAAATTAAAAATACCCATTATTGAACTACAATTGTCGATACCCCAAAATTATTACACAGATATATTACAAATAGGTATACAGTCGAAAGGCAACGGTCAAAAATAAAAATGTCTCGATTTTCACCCGCTTCGTGCATTATATGATATGCGTCATTAATCACGAACCGAAAAGCATTAAAAATTAAGGATGGCGGAACGGTTTCCGGTTGTAGCACGCGAGTCTTAACCCCGACGACCTCGAGGAGAGGGGGGGGGGGGAGCGGAGAGTTTCGAAAAATCGGTACGCATGATATATCGGTGGAAGAAATGTCATCTATCCGTATTATATATGATATCGGTCGGCGAACGATCGGCGGATATGTACGCGGAAACGGAGGCCCGGCTGGTAGCAAGGGACCGTAACTCCCTGCTTAACCTAAGTTATCGCCGCGTCGTTGATTATTAATGTTGCCACGATTAATAACCGCGCGATGTTGCGCGGATCGGGGCCCGGGTGAAATATTGCTCGCTGCACTTGAATAAGTAACTGAAACGCCGCGTCGCGTCGCGCGGGGAAAGTCGCCCCTCTCTCGAAAAGCCCGAGAAACTCGCGCCGATCGCGGATTGCAGGCGATTCGCTTGAATTTTCCACTTCACGGCGTTACTTCCGGCCTTCCGTCGGTAAAACACCGGGATCGCCAGCGTACCCTGAGTGCCGTTTAAACGATTTGGAATGTTACGCCACGAATGTAACATCTCCGCGATTTCCTTCCTTCCACTCGGTCCGCGCGATCGTTTCCACGCACTCAGACGTAATGGTCGTTTCTTGTAAAGAAGTTAATTAGTTCCTGCGACCGATCGTTACGTTAGCCACAACTCCGACGATAGGTTAGCCTCGCTTCGACGATTTTCACTTTATAAAACCGCGTGCCGGCTGTACTCGCTGGCGTACAAGAGTAACAAAGTAAATTTCAATCGTACACACCAGTGTGTGTGACCTGTGCAGAAGCGCTCATTCCGCTGGAACGAAATTTTGCGCTTGTAGACGCTTGTTTCCTCGAATTCTTTAAGATCGTTTCCATGTAATATTTGCATCGAACAAGTCGGTTTCAATTTGAAAGAATTTGTATCCGTCTTCGCGACGTTGAGTACTTTATCCTTGCAATTTGATTACCTCTTATATAATGCTTCGTCCTCGTCCCTTGTTGTTAGAAACTTAGGTGAGTTCGAGGTAATCCTTCGTTTCATCGACGATGGTTTCGTCGTCGATACACGCCAAGAATCCCGGGCGAAACGCGGCCACGAACGAGGAATCGTAGAGCGCATCGCCGTCGCTTCGCGTTTCGAGCAGTCGACGCGTCGACACGCACGGAGGCACGCGCGTCATTTCGTGTAACGAAAACGCACACGATGCACACTGCGCGACGGGTATCGGCTAGCGGTCGCTCGAGTAGGCGCTACTCGTCCGGTAATTTCACCGGGATCTGCATATTTTAGCACGAAAACTTCCGTCGATCATTATCCTCGCGGTGACGCGGCCAGGCCGCGGTTCCGTACGCTCGCTTCTATTTCGCAGGAGCACGCTCGTTCCAAGCCACGCGAGCCCTTCGTGCGATCCATGGAAAATCGTTATAACCCTAACCTACGAGTAGAACGGGCATTCATCGCATTCTGAAGATGATGGAAGGTGAAAAACTTGCTGTTTTCGTCGTGAATGCTATACCGATTTATAGTTTCAATCCGTCGTGCTACAGTTCGATGACGTCTTTGTATCAAGTGGATCGTTTATCTTGCACGTTCATTCTTCGAAAAGATTTACATTTACTCTAACGCGAATTTTTTATTTATTTATTTATTTATTTATTTAAATTCTGACGGACAGATGCTCTATGCAGGGGAAAAAAGATAAATTAATACATCCTGAGAAGTCTGCTAAAATACGAATGAAAACATGGATTATAAATTCAAGAAAATTTTGTCATTTTAAGACTGTTTGATCAATGTGGTTGGCATGATGGAATATTCTGGTAATGGGAAAAAACTCACGCTGCAAAATATAGAATTGCGGGTGGGACAAATTATTTCCAACGCGACTCTTAAGGTATTCTCTTGCTAAATGGAATTGCACAATTGCAAATGCAAAACGAGATGAGAAGAAAACTGGACTTGCATCGATTTTAAAACAAACGGCTCAAATATGGGTATACGTATAATTTACACGTCCTCGAGAAATCGAGAGATCGCGTTCTGACCGTTCGCCGTCATAACTCGATAAGAGTACTCTCTGAAAAAAAAAGAGATGAATGAAAATGGCGGCGCAAACAGAGCGTGGAACGAAAATACCGGTGGATCGCATGACGCGGTACGATTGTCGGCCGAATTCGTTCGTTCGGAAATTACCTGTTGATGGCCGCGAGATATTTTCTCACAGGTCGGGGGTATCGGGCCGTTTTATCTGCACGCAGCGTCCCGCCATCCCTTGTCCGCCAGGACCCCAGCCTGCTTACAACGAGCAAAGACACGCGGATCACCGTTACAAGAGCCTCGCCACGGCCACGAGCACCCGGCCTTAATTGTAATAACTATAATTAGCACCACTTATCCGGCCGATAAAGAGATAAACTCCGGCATCGAGGAGAGGGAGAATTCTAGGCTCGGTTCACGCTGCCGACGCAAATCGCTTGGCCGATGTGGCTGTGTGAAAAGTACATGCTTGGCGAGGTATTGGAGTATATCCGTGGCGAGGAAAAATCCGTGGATCGGCTAGACGATTTAGCGTTCGCGCGGCAACGTTGTTTGTAACGCCACTCCTTAACGCGGTTTAGTTACATCAGCGACGCGGTAGAACGCCGTTAACCCCTCGCTCGTAGCGTTCCACCGAGTGGAAAAAGCTTGTCGGTTTTTACAACAGTCCACGCCAACGTTGAACGGTAATTAAGACGTTGGAATTCTTCGAGTTTCCAACGTCTTGCGGGTGCAAGACCCGCGACGACAAAGAAATTCCTCTTTCATATAATATTACTAGTCGAGCAATTGCGAATGATTAATCGACTACGCGGATCCCCGGTGCCGAGTCGACACCGTTCCAAAGGGAGGAATTATCGCCGCGACCCGACCACGGTTCGAAAAACACGGCCGCCGATTCTAATCGGCGGAACGGCTAATAAAGTCCAATTATAAAAGCCCCGAGAGAGTGCGAGAGCGCGCGCGAACCCCGAGTTTCTTCGTTGAGATACGAGCGACGAGAGTGAAACGGCCGTGAAACAAGAGGCAGAGATAAGAGGGCTGGCCAGATAAAAAGACGAAAGCCGCGAATGAATCTCAACAAGGGTCGCGATTCTCGCTGCGCACACCGCCGACTCGCGGCGAGCGTCCATTTCCAAGAAGCGAGTCTCTCCCGGCACCGACCTTGTCTCTCTGCATTATGAATGCGTTATAATTACCTATTCATTTTCTATGGGCATGTAACATCGTGCTCGTACTCGCTGCTCATGCGACGCTTTGCACCTGATCGCAGATAGAGAACGACAGAGAAACTGCTATCCGTGTGCCGTGTGCTTCGCGCAACCTGTCGTCGATCGCTCGTATTCCATGATAACGCTTCTCTCCATATACCATTCGGAAATTTGAGCCACTGCTTACCTTGGAAATAGGGAAAATGGAGGAAGAAACTTCTGATTCTTGCGTGTCCTGTGACATTTTCATGTTTCGTTGCGCTGTGCTGTGATTTCCTGCTCGTTTGAAAACCGACAGTAAAATTTTACGTGAAAAATACGCAAATATCCCCGTATATTTACGACTTCAAGTTTCCACCCTATTCCTTTGATCATCGATAGTGCTGCTAATCATTAAAAATGGCTGTGATTCTTGTTCTTTTGTGAACCGACAGATTACGTAAAAATACATAAACATCTCCATATATTCACGACTTCAAGTTTTCACCCTGTTCGTTCCCAATAAAGAACAATTCAGACGCTTTTCTCGACATCGGTCATCGATAGTGTCGCTAATCATTAAAAATGGCTGTGATTCTTGCTCTTTTGAGAACCGACAAATAAAAATACACAAACGTCCCCAGTATATTCACGAATTCAAGTTTTTACCCCGTTTGTTAAATAAACTCCCGACAAAGAACAATTCAAACGCTTTTCGCTAATCATTAAAAATGGCGGTGATTCATGCTCCTTTGAGAGCCGACAGTTTATACGAAAACGCATAAACATCAGTATATTCACCCCACTCGTTCAAATCAACCTCCAGCAAAGAGCAGTTTAGACGCTTTTCCCGATATCGATCACCGAATGACCGATACGACGTAACAACGTCAGAGTCACAGCGTCGCTAACCATTACAAATAATTTATGATAGACGAGGGATGAGGCGGCGATCGCAGATACCGTTGAAACATATGCTTCGTTAGCGTCCCTCTTTATTTTTTTCTTTTTTTTGCAAGCTTACAGTTGCCATCCTCGTCGGCTGTTCCCCGCCGTCTCTGCTTTTTCCGTTCTCGCGTTTCCCGTCGTGCATGCCCGAGTCGCCGCGCGTCGTTTCACGCGAGCGTTCGAAGAACGGTAGCGTGCGTATCGCGAGCCTCGTGGCACAATGAGCAGCACGAGACGAGGCCGTGCGGGGGGAGGTGTGTGCACGCATATTTGTAAAACGCGCGGTTATGAAAGCGACCCGGCAATTAGCCGACACGGTGGGACAATATTTTCGCGTTGCGTCACACCAGCCAGACAGAATCGCGCCGCTTTTGTTGCGAAAACGCCCGACGACCGTTTGTTCCTTCAAAACGGAATTGAAACGGAGCCACAAACGATCGTACGACGGATAGCCAGCCGACTCGTTGCAAAATCATTTAATTGCTCGGCACGCCAGCTTATCGATCGTTTCCGCTCGAACGTAACAGCGTTTTCAGCTTTCCGTGCCTCCTACGTATTTTGTATTAAACCCTTAAGTGGTAGATCGTTGGATCGACCATAGTGCTTCACGTCGAATTACTTAATTCTAGTATTTTTCTTTTTCTTTTTTTTTTTTTTTTTTTTTTTTCATCTTCGAGTTGGCACGACGAAATAGCGAGTAAGAATTTTAGTCAAAAATGGGTACTCCGCTCTCCTATTAATTTCCGGAACCGATCAGCGTGATTCGGCGCACGAGACATTTCCACTTGACTGAAGCAACACCGTGGCGTATACGACTAATTAGCGAGGAGAAAAATCGTTTCCTGCCGGAGGGTCGATCGATCCTTCATCAAGCTCAAGGCGGAGGAGGCGAAGCTGGATGGCTGAGTTGACTATTTTTCAAGCGACGTCGTCGGGGGGGAGGCTGCTGGCGAGGCGGCTTCTAGGAAATCGCTTCCTACCAACTGGAGGGAGATGTCTCCGCAATCTCCGGAGGTATCGACTGTCCTCTTTGTTTATAAATAAAGTTCTGAGATATCCGTGGGCGTCGATGTAGGTGTCTTGGCATAAAGTATAGGGAAGCATCGCGATCGCAACGCCCCTTGGTCCGGGTGGTAAAATGGAAATGCCTGGCAGCGGGCGGTATAGGCGAAACCCCGCGGTTTCGACTGTTTCGGCCAAGATCTACGGAGACAGAAACCCGACAGAGAGAGAGAGAGAGAGAGAGAGAGAGAGAGAGAGAGAGAGACATTTTGGCCAAAAACGCCAATTCCTGGTCGTACGCGGGGGAGAAAAAGCACCGATTTATTTCCCCCGAAGCGAACATTCGTTTCTCTCTGTCGTCTCTCTCTCTCTCTTTCTCCCTCTCTCTTTTTCCGCTTCGTCCAGAGAATAACATCAAGCAAGCTCGAAACCCGCTCTAGTTCCGCTCTTTAGAATCTACGTTTACCTTTCCACTGTAACACGCCTTGTAACTCGAAAGAATCGATCGTTACGTCCCCTTAATGCCCGTCCGTGTAGAATGTACAGGAGGATCGTCCGGTATTCCACCCCCGGAATTTTTTTCCACGGCTCGGAGCGCGCACGGTGAAAAACGGGTCGCCGAAAATTCTTCCGTTCGAGAGTCTAAGCGGCGGATCGATGGTGAACGAACGAATTCGGTTGGGGATTCTTTTTGAGGCAGACGCGCTAGACGCGCGCGGTATAAAGCCCGAAAGGCCGAAAGGGAGGAGGAACGAAAGGAGAAGAAGAGGGCCAGGGCGAACGAGCAAGGGAAGGCGGGAGAGCACCGCTGAACGGCGCAGTTTATTTCGGTCGGGTTAATTAGTGTTGCCTCGCGAGGTTTACGGTTGACATTTCGTTGGTCGGTCGTTCGTTCGTTCGTTCGTTCGTTCGTTCGTCGTTCCACCGTACAGGAGTACGGGGAAGGTGAGAGGAGGAGGACAGACAAGGGGAGACCGGCTTTTTTACGGCAACATACTGGTCGGCCATACCGAGCGCTGTGGAGGAAGACGAAGTCGCTGCAGAGGAGCAGTACAGAGAGAAAGAAGAAGGAGAAGAAGAAGAAGAAGGATAAGAAGCAGAAGAAGAAGAAGAAGAAGAAAGAGAAAAGGAGAAGAAGAACGAGAAACAAGGACATACCGGCCAATAAAACTGCAGTTCGAAGGTGCACCGAAGGCGCCAGGGCAGTCTGAACCTCCCTTATTAGCTCCCCACTTTCGACTTTTATCGTCCACCTTTCGATGCTCGCAACAACCTTTTGTTTCATCTTGCGGTGTGAATATCGCACCGTTTTACGGCGTCTAGATTAGACCCGCCTTTGTGATCTCACCACCGCAAGGCGGAACGTCAACGAACGTCTCGGAGATCCTCGGCAGCTTCGAAAAGAATTCTTGAAAAGAATTCTCGTTCTCGAGAAGCTTCCTCGATCGAAGATCGAGGAAATACTGGAGGTACGTGTAGGTGTTTTAAAATTCCTCTGAATCCGAGCGTAAACGTTCGGCGTTCGAACGCGTTTGACGAGGAAGCAACCGAGCTCGCTAGGAGAACTGTGTAATCCCTTGGTAAGCAGGACAGTTTACGGGCTACACAGGTCCCCGTGTTCCTCCATTTCTCTCGCGTTTCTCCTCGAATTAGGTAGTTGAAATCTTTCCCTCGTTAAGACCGAAGGACTCGAACGAACGTTCTCGGAGAGTAACGAATTACAAGAAACCTGGCAACGGGAGGAGAGATAAGGGAGAGAAGAAGGCTTTACCTAACTGGGTCGAGGGTGAAACAAAGAAAGAATGGTGAAAGAGAGGGACGGGCGAGATGAACGAGTAGTAAGGAAGGTGGATGGTTTGCTGCCTTATTAAGCGGTCTTATCGCTAGAGACAGCTTGGCCCGACACGGCCGTTTAACTTTTACTCGACCTGCAAACAAGTAGTGGACACACTGGCCGGGGAGATAGGACTCGGCCGCGTTACCCTCGCCTGCCTTCCACTGAAACCTTCTGCCTTATCACACTTGAAAAACTTGACGGCTGTAAACACGAAACGACGCTGCAACTGGCCTCCAGATACTCACCCCGCGCCGAGATTTACAATGCGTCTTTAAGCGGCGTTAACTACGCAGCGGGATATTTAAGCGTTACTTAACAGAAGCACTCGCCGATATACGATCGTGGACCGTGGCGTTCGAGCCGTTGTAAAATATCGTTGCTCTCCTTCTCTCTCGTCTCGGTGGCCACCATCGCGCCGCTATAGCATCGTGTATAACGCACGATCGACTCGCGATATAAAATTTCACGCAATTAAATCGCCGATCGACGATCAATGGCTAGGGCCGAAGTATATTTCCCCTTAAGTACATGCACTTAATGAGAAATCGCCAAGTCGTTCTATCTCGCCAAAGTAAGAATCGGTGTTTCACCATCGATGGGGCCCCATTTTCTCCGGCAATGTCTGCTCAGATATCGCGTCGTCACTTCGCCGTTTCGTTTCCACAAAGTTTCGTTGTACGAGAGCTTCGATGTTCTCGATGGGCGGACGGTTAGTAGAACTCTTCCTCGGAGCTTCCTCGCGTCTCGACGCAGCCGGCAAAATATTTGCCGTGCAAACAAGGAAACATGGAACGGGCGAGGCCTCTGTTTTGCGGCAGAACGGTAAACAAAGGTGTACGCGCGAGCGAAGGTGAAACAGGATTAAACAGGGTTATTGTTGCGGTTTTGACTGGTCACAATGACTCTCGGGTCGGGGAAGGATAAGTCGTGACACGAGACGAGTCGCCAAATGGGACATGGTTTTACTGAAAAAGTACACATTATGTTGGCGACTGTTGGGCGTGATCGGCAGGTCACTAGGTTTACGCAGCGCAATAAATCATTCCCAGGAGGCCCTCTCTTCTCTCTCGTGGTTTCTCTCCTTAAAGGGTCCCAAGGTTCAGGTACCGAGATCCTCGGAAGGATCCTTATCTCCTAAGGACCTCGTCGACCTGTCAGCTAATCCTATTAGCGGCACTGAATCTTGCGTTGCCACGCAACCACGCTATTTTTCCACTCTCCGCTCGGGCTGTCTCATGTTTTTTTCCCTCCGGTTTCCATATTTCCTCCTCGAGCAGAGGTATTCCACGTTCCATAGAACGTTTCCATCCGCGTTCTCTCTCTTTCTCTCTCTCTCTCTCTTTCTCTGTCTTTCTCTACTTTCTTGCCCCTATAAATCGCCACGTATCTCCACGGAGCGTTTCTCGAGCGATAAACCGCCGATACGAATTCTAGCGTGCCAGAAGAAGGCTGTCAAAACGCTTCACGCGTCCCCGTGCAGAATGCGTACGTGGTACGCCGGCCAGAGCAAATTGCCCGCGGGGCAACGTCGCGGAAAATCGTCCGCCGCGCGGCTTCCATTGACACGAATAAGACACATGGCCGGCCAAGCATGGTAGCAGCGAAAACGCGACCATTTGCATGACCGCACGGAACCATCGGCCGTCCGAACGTTATTACCGCGCGCCATCTTTAAAAGAAGCGGATCGTTCACGACGCCACTCGCTAATCCAAGACACTCTAATTTGCCGGGTAAATACTCCTTGGCAGGGAACAGCTACTGTCTAATAACCCGTGAAATTATCGTGAATGCCAGAGCGACCGAACGATCCCCGTGGCTAATCCTTCCGACGACGGACCGGAGTCCGTGAAATCTCAAGCAACACAGAGAACGTCCAGCGGACATTGCGTTTCCCTCGAAATATCCGACTCGATCCGGAGCGGAGAGATTTACGCGCTGCTCGAGAGATAATTGCCAGCAGGATCGCGCAACTTTGTCGCTCGGGGAAAGTATTCCGGTTTTTTTTCTTTTTCTTTTTCTCGAAATTATCGAAACGTTTGATCGAGTAACGCGGTTTAAATCGCGGTTGATTGGGGTAATGGAGGTTTATCAGAGAATTGGAAATTGCATTACCGCTCATTTGAAAAGAAGCAATTTCAACAGAAATAACCGATGTACGGTTATTTCGAGGTGATTATGGTACGTTGAAAGCAATACCTTTAATAACGAGTTCATTAATCTCTGCTGGAAAGATTCAATGAACGAGATTTCGAGCAGTAAATTCGAAAAAAAAAAAGAAGCCGGCTGTTTAGTAAATAATCGACGCGAAAGCAAGAAACTCGTTTCCTAAATGGAATAGTACGCTCCAGGACGACGATAACGATCTAATGAACGCTTCTATTGTTTCGTTGTTTCATTCATACGCGTTTTCCTTCGACACGTTCCATCTTCGTTTCTGCAAACTCTGGAGCCTCGTTCGAGACTCGTTTCTCCTTTCTTTTTCGCACCAAGTTTCTCCAATTTTGTCCAAAAAATCCGGCGAGGTTCATTCGGCATGCAACTCCCGGCGTTCGTCGTCTTCGAACCTCGACGCGACGGCCGTCGACTCTTTATTTATAAACTATAGGAGCTTCGATCGTCGACGCCGATTCATTCTTCGAATTCTTCGAATCGCGAGGGCTGTTCGTTCCTTCCCTGAGAGAGAGAGGAGAAAGAGAGACATAGTCGCGGACGCGATGCGCAAAACTCACGGAGGGTGTCCTTGTAACTCGAACGTTTGGCCGTTCGTGTCACGTAGCCGTAACAAAGTTTCCAAGCTCGAGAACCGTGGAAACAGGCGGCACGACGACGCATCGTAGTACATACTCGGCGATTTCACGAACCGGACAATGGCGCGATATAAGCCGGAAGAAGTGACTGCTGGAGGATAAGAAAAGACAGAGAGTGGGTGGATAGGTTGGCTGATGGGGTTGGCTAGTAGAGAGAGGGTTGACAGAGAGAGAGAAAGAGAGAGGAGAACGCGCGAGAGAGGCCGGCAGATTTATTTAAGTCCCTGGCCGTCGGGTTGACAAGAGTAGACCCGCGTAAACATACTCGTTTCTCCTTGTTCCGCTGTGGCCGTTTGTCGAGCCTTAGCTCGGGGAGGGGGGAGAGGATAGTGGGGGCGGTGGTGGCGGCAGCAACGACGACTGCGGCGGCGGCGGCGGCGGCGGCGTGATCGTTTCACGGTAGTTTCACCCGGGTGGGGCAGAAGGCGTCGTCGCGCTCGTGGGCAAGTTCAATTCGAAAGGACGCCCGCGCGCCAAACGCTCGGCCAATGGTAGGCCTCGTACCGTCCCACGTGACACGCCCGTGGGGTCGTTGGAAGCGACGCGATTGGACAGTTCCGTAAGAACTACGTCCCACGTAACGAGAGTGGGGGAAGCGTGTGCTTTCGGTTTTCCTCGCCAGAGGGGGAACTGGGACGGAGCGGAGTGGAAGGCCGCTGAAGTGGTGTGAGTGGTGGCGAGTCAGTCGCAGACTGGAGTGCCCTGTGAGAGCAGGGGACGGACCGAACGAACGAACGAACGAACTCTATAACTAATCGGTCGTGACGCTTCGTCGTCTGTCCGAATGTCCGTCCCATCGCCCGACGACGCGCTTCGACGTTCTTCCACGTCTATTCTCTTTTTCTCGCGGTGACGTGACCCGCGCGAGGTGTGACGTGTCGCGCGCCGCGCCGCGCCGTTTCGTCCCGCGATAGCGACCAACGACTCTCGTACCCCGAGAGTCAGCATCCCCGAGTCCAGCGTTCGTTAGTTCGCGAATCTCTCCACGGTCGAGTCGTGCCGCGATAATCTCCTTCCTTCTCTCGTGACTCGCTGCTGCTGGATTCTCACCTGTGGACACTCTCGCAAGTAGTGGTGCCTTGAAAGTAGTGGTCCGTCGCTGGCCTCTTTGCTGACCGAACACACACACCGGGACAACAGTTTCGACATGTGGTCGACGCCAGTCGGATCTCTCGGTCAGGACCCAAAGACACCCTGATGGCAATCACCGTTCGCGAGGCATCGCGATCCTCCACTGTCGCTCGAGTCTTTACGTTCGTGTCGCCGAGAGTAGTAGTATTGACTTAGTGAGAGAGTGCAGTGCGTGCAGGTGCGGTTGTGACCCAATTCTCTTCGTTAGTCGGGCCGAGACGTGTCGAGAAAGAAACACAAACAGAGAAAGAGAGAGAGAGAGAGAGAGAGAGAGAGAGGACTGATCGTCGACGTGATCGTCGAAACTGGCCGAGATGTCTGTGTACGCGCAGTTCGGATACTCGTATCCGTCGGCGTCCCAGGTGAGTCGTAAAACTACGCTCCATTACACTCGATATACAATGCTGCTCCGAAAATTTTTACCTACCTACGCCACTGACTTTCTCGTGTCGCTATCCGTGTCGGTCCAATTGTAAGTGTGGGCATTTGTGTTCAGAGGTATTCGATGTTCAAACTGTTTCCGAGAATAGAAAGTTGTCTCGTGCGACGTGATCGTCTCGACGTGAGATGTCATCGTTCCGAACGTGTCCTCGCGCGCACTTTCCGCGTTTTCGGGGAGGACATCACGACGCTTAGTGATTATAGTTAGCGATGCAGAATAACGGGCCTCGTACCATTGTCTGCAAAATCGTAGCTCAATTATTTCAGACTGATTGCTAATCAAGGCGAACGAGCGTTTCTGTTCCTCCTGTTTTTGCGTGAAAGCGAACACATTGTGAGACCGACAGCCGGTAATTAAACGCTACGCTCTTATTAGACTGCTCTCCGAGTTCTCGTTCGCCGTGAGGTTTTAATCTTTCTCGGTTACTATACACTTACTACGTCTCGACGTGTAACAAAGTTGTTTTCACATCACGCACGTGTTACGATTCACTCGCCTGCTGTCCGTTTACCCCTTCGAGAAAAACTCGCAATTTCCTTCGCCATATCTGAGCCAATTAACGTTACGAACGATATTAATAACGTTGTTGAGCGAGCGTTTCATTTCCGAATGCCTACTCAAGTAACTTTGACAAAAATATTTGCCCTCTCGTCTCGATATCGAACGAACGAAGAAAAAGGTATCGTGTGGTAAAGTCGACACTGGGTGTACACCTGTTCCCCGTAAATGTGCACCGACGGCCGTCGCTCACGAGTTACGATGCCCGTCGAACCGCTTGACAAAAATGTTATAATACCAGTTGTAGAGCTCCGGTGGAGTAACAAAAATTAAATACTTTTGAAGAATCAACAGGCAATAGTTGCATTCCGTTGCTGCAGGTAGTGAACCGAACGCTATATGTGATTATCGAACCTCACATTCTTTTTTTTTTTTACACTTAGAGTGCGGTTAGTTGGAAAGATGCCGGTAGATTGTAAAAGCATTAAAGTATTAGAGTAGTCGTGTCGTTTGACACCTTGCAATTAGCAAATAACAGAGATTATTCGTCGTAAAAAAAAATTAGACGGCAATAGAACACGAATAAGTAGGTATCCCTACCTGTTTGTACCTCGACAGAAGATTACGCTCAATCCTCATAATATTTATATATAGGATAATGTTCGCAAAGAATATATATTTTAAGTACCTGCTGCTTCAGATTTAAGAATCTGAAGAGACAGGTCTAATTAATTGCGGGATGAAATCTGTCCTCTGCGTGAACAGGTACTTCGTCCATCCTGACCTGACCAATGCCAGGTAACCAGGTAAATAGGATTCTCAATTTGGATACTGCGACTAAACGGAGAGTTGGATGACACCAGTCTACTAATTTTCTGTTGCGAACTTCACATATTATCTACTTCTCCCTACCTTGCACGTCCCATTGTATCACGCGTAATAAACTCAACAACAACAACAACAAAAATCCTTCTTTCCATAACAATACTCTTTAATTATAGAAAGCAACGTCGCAACCAAACAGAAAAGTAAGAGCGTCTTTTTTAAAATCTAGCAAGCTCCCCGGATAGATTAATTACCGCCCTGTCAAAACTCGATCGTTACAATTCCGTGGAATTGCGATTTCATCGGTTGTGAATTCATTGGCCGGTGGGTCGTGCTCGGAGGGGTGGAGGCGGGTGGGGAAATGAAATTCTGATTTACGAGATCGGCGCGCAGGAAGATGATGAGAGCGGCGGTACGCGGAATGAAACGGGGTCGGCGTTGAGGCGTGCGCAGACGCGTAATCTTCTCGTGGCCGAAAAAAGGAAAGAGCTCTCAAACAAAATAACATCGGACAGGGAACGACGCACTTACGCGCAGGTGCAGCGGCCAGGCTAGATAATAATACGGGTAGCCCCGTGTTACCCGCATCGGCTCGCGAGAAAGGTGCGAGTTGCATCGGGCATCGGGTTGAACAGAGGAGAGCCGAGAGACTCTCTCTCCTCCTCATTGTTCCTTTTAACCGTGGCGGGCGCCGCGGCCACTCGCTACCACACGCTTAAAGCTCGGGCTTTCCTTCGTTTTGATTAACCCGATGATAAAGGGGACGTGGTCCCCTTTTGTTCCTTGGCGCGGCAGCGGTTGAACTGCGGCGCGCGGTGAACTTTGCCCCCAAGCAGGGCGCCATTAAAAGGCGCATTGAAATCGTCATTTCGCCCGTGAGTCGGCCGTCACTCTTGTTTGTCGTATTGTTAGAGTATTATTGGAATTGGTTTCCTTGGTCGTTTATTTGCCGTACGTTGACGCGCGTGCCTCACGTACGCGCGTCTCGCCTCTATGTGTATGAGGAAATTAATTAATTTGTTCAGCTGGCCTGCAGAAGTTGGCAGTCAACGATAGATTTTTGAAGTGCGTTCTCGGTAAATCAGTTAATTACATTCCTCTGTTCAAAGAGGTGGGAAGTTCATGAATAACTAGTTAATCAGTGGCAACCGAGTGGGACTTTGAGTTTCCCTTGGCGCACGATTCGTTCGTTTGATGAAATTTTCGTCTGCTGACGCAAACGCAAGCAAGTTCGAAGGAAATTTAAGTAGACCTGCGAGCGGCGTGAGTCCCGTCATCGGTGCTCTCGAATGCCGATACGCGCCGCGATATGATACAACGATAATTGCTCGGTTATCTTCTCTGGTAACCGCGCGTGTTCCCTATCTTAACTTATTCTCGATCGACGAAATTACCGGGCGTTTACATGCGTGCAGGTTGCAACGAGGCGCAGCTCGCGGTTAGACTAGCGCAGCGTAGGTATAGCGGAAATAAACAGAAAAGAAAACAAAGATGGAAAGGAGAGAAAGACAGACGAACTTAATTACCGGTGGAATAGTCGAAACGGTGTCCGTCTCGTCGGGTCGTCTACATAAACGATTGCACGATGCCCGCGGATGCTTTACGATCGCGTCGCCAATTCCTGTCGCGCAGGATAATAAATATTTTATGCGGATCATTTCTACGGGGAAATGCGAGTAACGATAATTGGAGTTTATAGCCTACTTACGTGAATTTATAATAGCAGCCGGCTACACCGCGGCTGAATCGTAAAATTCGCGATTACAGATTAAGTACTTAATATATTTACTGCTACTAGGGAATCCAGTAGTGATATCCGCTCGTTTTCTCATCGCGTTCATTCCATCTTACTCGTGCCTTTCTTTCGCCTGACGTTATTGCGCGGTGAACGACAGAGGCGTTTAATTCTTTTTTCTTGGCAGGGGAGGGTGTCGAGATGAGTGAGCGAAAGGTTATGCTTATCGTTGCCCGAAAGAACGCTTTATAATGGAACATTTAATTAAACGAACCTAATGGATATTGCCACGAGCGCGTTACGTACTGTTTTATGAAGTTCCTGGCTGCGTCTCCCTCTCTCTCTCTCTCTCTTCTTTTCGCTTATGCATGTTTTCGTACGCCGTTCAACGTAAAAAAAGAAAAAAGTTCAAACGTGGCGTTGAACGTTGGTGATTAATCTCGTTGCGGTTGCCGCGCGGCCATTTAGCCCGCGCGCTACGCGATCTCGATTCAATTTTCCAGCATTTCCAGCATTACGTGCTAATGAAATTCTCGCCGCGGAATGCGTTCGACTCGTTTTACGGATGGTCGTGCAATTAACGGGAAAGTTATGCCCGAGTTTATGTAGAAAAACTTGGCTGGCCGCTAATGTAACGCACGTTTAAAAAGGCGTTTACACTTTAGACACCGTGTTTTTAAACTTTATCATAGACAGTCGATTATCTCGCGAAAGTAATCTCATTTGTTTTTTGCATTTATAATCTCGGCTCTTGCGTATAACTATACAAGAGGCGAGTATCGATCTAAACGAGAAAACAAACCGAACAGAGATGGTCAAACGATTGTTGGAAGAAGGAAAGAGAAAGATATCGATCCTAGCGTAACAACACTTTGCATAAAGACAGATAAACCAGCCGGCGAGGATTCGAGCGAGGCTTCTTTATAACCTCCCGTACGACCGCGTTGCATACGGGCAGACAAAGTGTTAACAAGAATCCAGCTAATATAATGTTAACGATATACGAACATGCACGTGTATGAAACGGGTCTCGTAAGCGGTGCATTCACGTTGGATGCGTCCGTAACTCGAATTATCCGCCTAATGATATTAATTAACTTTCCGTCAAGAGGAGTGAGCAACGATAATTATTAGGAAACGCCTTAACGATGGCGCGATGTTGTGAACGTCAACTAAATCAGCGTAACTATACGAGTGTTTAACGGAAAAATTTAATGGAAGAATTAGGCAGGAAAGGCAGAGAAAGAGAGAATTTATCATAATAAGGGAGAAAGATTGAAGGTGCACTACCGCTCGCAGACACGGCTTAAGAATTTGTCTGTTAACGCGTAATGAGGCAATTGGCCGTGGCTCGTTATGTTGAGCAACAACGCATCGATCGCGATTCTTCCGTTATTTGTCAGTGGCCGTAAAACACGTCGGACAGGTCGACTTTCTACGCGGGAACATCTGTTCGCCGATTATGCGCGGCCACGTAACGACGGTAATTACTTTTTCGTTCGGTGAATAATTAGTAAAGCAGTTATTACTACCACTGTTCTTACATTGCCGCTTGTTTACATGTCACCGATGAACGTGCATTAATTAAACCGTTCAATGAAAACGAAACGATGTTTTAACGTAGCAAAAAAGCATATTCTCCTTGATACGCAGGACAACACAGTGTACACCTATTACACGTGCGTAAATATACGTTTGATCTGTCAGTCGATGATTAATTTAAACGAAATGATCTACACGTGGTGTTTTTTTTTCTTCTTTTTTTTTTGTTTCTTTTCCTTTTTTTCTTTTTTTTTTTTTTCACGGAACAATCGATCATTGGCATAGACACACACTCACACGCACACACACATTACGATTGATGAGTCGCGTAGTAGTATCGAGTATCTCTGACAAAGAGTTAAGAGTAATAAAAGCCGTCGTCTGGGTATCGAACGGTTCGAATTCTATCCGAGAAATCATGCTCGTGCGACGAAAGAGCGGATGCCCGGGTCTTTCGCGCCCCACCGATCGATCCTACGTATCGCTAAATTCACGATCGTATTGGTGCTCGCGAAACGAGTCGTCGTCTCTTTTTGTCGGCCACTTTTTCCTCGCTGTCGCAAGTATACGTCCCGGTGTCGTTTCGTATCAGTGCGCATCGCGCGATTTCGATATCAACGGTCGAGCATCTGTTGGCAAAGTTACGCCCGCGAAAGCGTAATGGCAATAACGTTTCGCGCGTAGCGCAATGGGTGCAACGTTTCGCTGTGTAATTACGGCCCTGGACACGGAAGCGCTCGATATCACCGTAATATCAGTTTTCAGGATCGTGGCCTACGTTCTCCTCGTATCTCCCTTTCTCTGTCAATCTCTCGCCGTCATCTCTCTCTCTCTCTCTCTCTCTCTCTCTCTGACAACTGCTCTCTTCTCTCTTTTCCTCTGCCTCTTTCCCTGTCCTTTGTCCACTCTCCTTTTTGTTTACCGTTTCACGAGCACGGTGTCGTTGGCAAACTTTCAATTGAAAGGGCCGAGACACAGATTGGAAAGGGCCGATTTACGTTCGACGAGCGATTTTCTTTGCCGCGGGCGAGCAACGTGTTTTCCTTCTGGCTGGGTAAAACGTGGCGACCTTGTATCAAAGCGTGTAATCGAACCCGTACTTTTCGTGTAATCGGTAATTACGCGGCGAACGAGATTAAATGCCGTTTGACTGTTGCAATTTACTACCCACCCCGAGCAGTGTTCGAGCTTGTGTTTTCCAAGTTTCGTTTCAACGAACGCACCTGGTATTTACGAATTCCGCGAGCACCGCGCTGCTCCAGTAGCGTACACACAGTGTACCTAGCACAAGAGGCGATCGAACCATTACAGCCACGATATTCCCTCTTATTAAACCTTGAGAAATTTAATCGCGGTCGTAGCTCTGTGATCGTAGATAACAGCGCAGCGGTCCAAATGAAAAAAAGAGGAAAAAAAAAAAAGAACCCTGGGCCCTTTCGGATCCTTTCGATACGACCGGCAATTTGTAACGACGGCACAGACAGAAGTCGAAATCGCGTTTGTTACGCGATCGGGTCCGTGAAATTATTACTTTGTGTCGACCGGTGTGTGATCGGTTACAATAATGCCCGTGAAGAAGTCAGCTTGGCGTTCCGCGCATCTCGCGGCGTATAAATGCGTGTGCATCGCATGACCACGCCGAAGCTGGAGCCGGGGCCGTAGAATTTCGTGGTTCGTTCACTTCGTTAACTCGCGGTTATTATACCGTCGTTATCCGGTTATACTTTGTTATTACCCGTGGTGTTTATCCGGGATCGGCGATGTTTCGGTGTACGGCATGAAACTTTCTCGGTTGCTCGATGATTGACGGAATCGGCAATTACGGCACGGATTCTCGCACGTACTTACCTACCGGGCACCACATACGTCCTACTGCACCGACCTTACACGCACGTCGCGGGAACCGGTTGCCTTCTCTTTAAAGGTGCACACGTGTCTCATCCGAGGCACGGGAACGGCCTCGCACCGCTTGCGAATTCGGCCGGGCTCCTCTCCTTTTCACGATTTCTCGCCGATCCGGCGGGCCTCTCTCGGCCGCAACACAGCCCCGCGTCTGTATACCCGACCGATCCGGCAGGAATGTCGTTTCTGAGAAAAACGATCGATATGTATATCGTGTAGATTGAATTTCACTCGGGACAGAGAGAGAGAGAGAGTGAGAGAGAGAGAGAGAGAGAGAGAGAGAGAGAGAGAAAGAGATCGTCCAGCCTCACACTCGAATTTTATTTCTCATACGCGTACGCGATGAAAAGACGAACGTCGTATTTCTTTTTCTCCCCTTTTCGTAACTCGACGACCCTTTTAACACCAACGTTTAGAAAGGTGTAAACGAGAGAAAAAGAAAGAGAGAGAGAGAAGGCTGAGAACGATCGAAAGAAATCGTTTCATAAAAATCCAACACGAACAGAGCGGACAGATTTTTCGCAAGATTTTCCAGGACGCGGCATCTCTCGTAAAAATCCAGACAGTCGGTAAAGAAACGCGTTTCGACGAGCTGCGTAAAAATACCAGCGAAAGCCAGCAGCCCGTCACTCGGTACAGTTAACGTTCACGCCTTCTTAACGTCGAGTTACAGCCACTTTAACGGAGTCTTTAGGGGCTTCAAATAGATCTCTCTCGGCTGGCCCCTCGTGCGCATCCTTTTCCATCTGGACGTTTTTAAAGCCGCGAGGCGCTCCACGAAACCGCACCCGGCATTCCGTGGCGCCCTTTAGCCCCCGGAGGTAATTAACGTTAAATTGTTGCCGTCATTACCATACGATATTTCACCGGCATCTGGCGGCCGTCGTCGTCGTTCGTGACTCCACGGCTCCTTACGTTTACGAACTTTACGAGCCGATTCCTTTCCATCGTTTCCATTCTTCCATTCGATTTCTTCCCCATAAATTGGAAAAGTCATCGAAGCTCCTCTTAACCAATAAAGACACGTGCACGTGCACGTCCGATTGTTCTACCTTCGAACTCGACGATTAACGTGGTTGAGCGCGAGATGCAATTACACGCCGTGAAATAAATAACAAGAGGCGCGTGAAGCTCGTTCACGAACGAACGCGTATGCTTATCGAGTCGCGAGACGTTCTAGATACAAAAAAAAAGAAAAAAAGAAAAAACAATATTCTACGCAGCGCGGAGCCTGCGGCAGATAACACAGCTCGAAATCCGATTAACTTCTATTCACCAGCGATACGGACAAATTGCAATTACACGGCGAGTTGGCGTTTAAACCGCGATTCGACGGTTCGACACTGGTGGCCGGGAAAAGAGAACAAAAGAGACCGAAAGAGCCGGGAGTAACAGTTAATTTGTCGCGAAAAAGAAGGGCGGTCAGGGTCTGGAGGTGTCGGGGGTGAGGGGGAGGTGGGAACCATAAATGCCGTTGTCATACAAGATGTTGCGCGAAGAAGAGGAGGAGAGCTGAAGAAAGCTACTGCGCTCTGGCCTGTGTGCGACGAGATTTCAGCGACAGGAAAAAAAAAAAAAGAAAAACGCGTGCTGGAGGAAGTCGAGACTTACTGTCCGTTCGTATCCCCAATCGTGCTCCGCCATCTTTCTCGTGCGAATTGCGCGCGCGTATTCCATTCCCATCTAGTGGCACTCCTTGGTTTCCTTCTCCAATGGGGAACTCTTTCACTTTACCGATCCGAGTGGATCGAATCGTCGGTCCCCCCGTGACAAAACCCCCTGCGTTAAGATTAACTTTCGAAATTCGCTCGCGTGACCCGACGAGATCACCCGCGGTTGTTGTTTGATAATTATCAGGTTAGCTGTTTGTTTCGTTTGTCGCGTGTGGCACTCGGCTCGGAGAGCCGCACATTGTCAAGTTTCTCCGGTTACTTTGCACAAGCGGCGATAACTCGCGATCAAACCGCTACTTAGTTCAACTTTAACACGTGTAATCCTGTTTACGGGGAACCCTTTGTACCGCCGAGTCCTGTTCTCGAAGGACTTTCGGCGTTCACGTTCCCTTCGCTTCTTCGTCGAGTCTTCCGTTTCACGACGCGCGTGTACGCATCGATTCTCGAGGGTTTCGTGACGAGAACGAACGAACGATCGTGTCAACGCGTGACGTTGCGTCGAACGGGGATCGCTCATCGAAATTCTTGGAAAGCGATTACTTCCCGATTATACCGAAATTAATCAGTCCGGGGCATTTTCGGTAAAATGTTGAAGATCTGGATCCCGAGCTTTCCGTTATCGTTGCTGATATTGGAGCGCGATGTCTATCGACCGATCGGTTATCGCGATCGTCTGTTCGAAATTACACGCTCGGCGTCTGCAGGACTCGTGATTGCGCCGACCGATCGGACGGTTAACGAAAGACCTCCGTTGCTCGCGGTGTTTCGTTGATGAAATTAACGTTGTTTACTTACGAAACAATCGTTAATAAAACGATCGATACGATCGAGCGGCTGTAGTGAACGCGCGCGATCATCGGACAGCGGCGACGATTTCATCGATCGCGCGCTGGTTCGTTCGATGTGTGTATCGATACATTGTAAATTCGCGGGCATCGGGAATAAGGGGTTGCCGCACTTACGTCGAAATTACACGTTCGTACCGGTAAATTATTCCTCATCATCGGGACGTCGGGAGAGCCTGCGTTCTCTTTACACCTGCGTCACGCATCGCTTGCCCGTGCATCGGATCATCGATAAACCATACTTAACGTTTTCCACGAACCATCCACTTCCTCGCATACGCTCGAGAACCGGGGCTTCCAATTAAAACGATCGCTATAATTACTCCGAGGGAACCGGGTTCGCGCGTTTCTCTCGCGGCTGGATTTGAATTTTATTTCTCAATCGTTTTCGCCTCGTGTGGTTTCTCCCTGTGCCCTCTGTGGCGCACGAACGAACAGAGCCGGCGGTCGAGAGAGAGTTTGTTTCACCCTTGAAGAGAAGAGGGGAGTTGATTTGCCAATGTGACTGTTACCGAATCGCCGACGAGAGTAGAAGAGAGAGAGAGAGAGAGAGAGAGAGAGAGAGAGAGAGAGAGAGAGAGAAAGAATGAGCAGACCTCGGCGGTGGATTGTCAGGGTTGCGAAGAGGGGAAACGGTAGAACGGCGGAGGAAAGGACAAACGTATCAGGACCGTTCCTGCAGGCCCGAGGATCCGCAGGGTTTTCGCGGCGGTGGTTGCTGCCGCGGGGGTGAAAGCAGCAGGCTTTTAAAAGGTTCCGATGGGAAACCCAGCAGGGCGTGAATGGCTCCAGACGCGCTGGAGGAGCCCCGGAACCGAGAGTTCGGTGCGAGAGACGAATTGGCGTGAGCGAGATGGACGCGAGGGCGACGAGGAGGGGAAAAGACAGAGAGTGTAAAAGGCGCGAGAGGAAGAAAGAGACGCGGATATATAGAACAGGGGGAAAGAGGATTGTGCGTGCACGAGAACACACGCGCTCACCGGCACGCATGTGTCACGGCCTCGAGATATTCCATCTCCTCCTCCTCCTCCTGTTTCTCCTCCTTCTTCTTCCTCTTCTTCTTCTTCGTCTTCTACTCGCCTTCTTCCTCCTCTTCCCGGCTCTTTGTTCACAAAAGTTCGGTTTACCTCGTTGCCTTCTCCGAGACCAGGTCTGTCCGGGTGTCTGCTTTTTTTCTCGTCTATTTTTGCGTCAGCTTCTTTCGGAGCGCGCGAACGAGCCTCGAAACCGTTCGAGGGGCCGGTTCCGCTCGTGGAAATAGAGAATCACCTACGCTCCCCAAACGATTCTGGCAAACGAGCGTCGTTTTAATTAAACATCTCGCGCTGCAGCAGCGCGATACCGTCGATAACGTGTGGCCACCGGTCGTCCCTCAGGGTTGCGACGCTGCAGCACCGGGATGCTTTTCCCTGCCGATTGTCGCCGTGTCGGGCGATCGACCGAGTAGAAAGTGGTCGCGACAGCTCGTTCGCCGCGAAAGTTACGCCGACGTTGATCAAAATAAATTAAAACACGCATACGAATGGCGGCGAATCGGTGCCGGCCGGGGCAGGATGATCGCGAGGACGATCGTCATCGCGTCTCGTCGTCCAGTTTCACGGCGGGACGCTATTTAAGTGCCACCGGCTGTAAATTATCGGACGAAATTTGTAGCTGGCGGCTATGGGGCGTCGAAATATCTTACGACTATTTAGCGCGACGTGGAATCCCGTTTTTCGTAAACACGTCCACGGGGCGAAAGATATGGACGCGATATAAAGAACGCTGGCGACGTCTCTATCCCCTTTCCCCTTCTCTTCTCTTCTCTTCTCTTCGTTCTTTTTCTTCTTCTTCTACTCGTTTTAATTCGACGAGCATTTTTTCTCGCTGCGAGAAAACAAAGGGCGGTAGAAGGGGGGGGGGAGGGGGGGGGGGGGGGGAGTGAAAAATCGTGCGCGCGTGAAAATAATGTTTTCGTTGATCCTATTTATCACGTTTCTCCGTAGGCGTCCTGTCGCGCCCGGCCTTCGATTTCGACACGCACTCTACGAATAGAAAGATGGCTACGTGATCGAGCAGTCTTCCACCGACTCATCTTCCTCTCTCCTTCTCCGTCTCTCTGCTCCCGAAGGAAACGGAATACGCGAGACGAAGACTCTCTTCATCAACGCGACGATACACCGGGTCGTCCCTCTTCGCTCCCTTCGTCTGCTCACCGAAGCTCGTTCTCTCGAAATAACTCCACGCCCCTGCCGTATTAATTACCAGGGATTCATTTCATCCTCATTTACCGCGAGCTAATTTACCGCGGAGAGAAGCCTGCGCGATATATGTACGTGCGTACGTACGCAACCCTTCCCTCGTGAGTGCTCTACGCGAGAGATCGACGACGCGCGCGCTGCCTTTGGGAAGCGATTAATCGCGGGATCCGCGCCGCCGTTGCCTACCTAGAACAACGCTGGAGCATCGTCCGTGCAACATCGGAGCGAATAAACGTCCAGGGGAAATTAATACACACGAGGCGGGGGTATATATATTTTTGGAATAATCCGCGCGGTGATTAACTCGGCTCGCGGGGAGAAGTCGCGTTCGACACGGCGCGCATTCGGACACGGAAAATATTTATCTAGCACGATGCGCTCCACTTTGCTGCTCGAGATAACACACCGCGGCGCAAAAAAGTTAACCTACAAATAATTTGCTCGGAGCTTTTTCATTCCGTCGTTAACACTGTCGTTTCGCGTAGATAATAATTTATAAACGTCATAACCTTACGCGCGATTATCTCAATACTAAATATTAATAACCGCCAATTATACGTATGCGTCGAATATACTGCGCTAGCAAGCAACAGTCTACGGACATTCTACGCGCTACGCAAATATGTATCGTAGACTCCGATATATATTCTGACCTAATCGTGTGATTATTCAAACGCGATGGAAGTCGCGGCCGCAACGAGAAGCGCTCGAGCGCGCAACCTCTCGAGACGAATTCTTCGTCCTCGCAACGAGAGAAGTTATTGACACGGAAAGTGTTAGTGGATCGAATGACAAACACACTGATTATTGATAGATTTAATATAAATTATGAAACACGTATAACGTTTAACTCTCATCGATTCACTTTCTGTCTCGTCTCTCATTCTTTGCGTCTGGGGATCTTCCCGATCACAACTGTTTCTCGTCACCATGCTCGCTCTCAATTATTCTCGCATACGTCTCTTTCATTCGTTCTTTCTTCTGCCATGAAATATATCAAACACTCAGATCACACCACACCACAATTATATGCACACTCTCGCCACACTCATCCTTCCATACAAACATTATGTATATTCATTCCACAATATATAATAACTATCTATGGTAACCACTACTACATAAAGCACTACTCGCTCCGTTCGTAATTAAGATCTATTGACATATTTATTGTCTCTGCGTGTTTGTTGCTTCGGCTCCATTTCGATGTTGTTTATATATTATTTATAATTTCGCTTCTTAGCAGCGTGGCGTGTGCAACAGGTACGACGTCTGTTACGATCGGGACAGACATCATGTTATCTTCGTTCAATGCAAATATTGTATATACCGTAGAAATTATTCTTCTCTCGTTAATTGAACAGTTACCGCGATGCTAATATCTCGTTCTCCTTGCGCGATACCGATCTCATTTTCTCAAGCAGCAGTATGACGTAAACTGTCGGCCTGTAGGATTGCACGTATAGAGACGATGTTCGTCAACAATGTTAATTATCGACACGAGGCTCGACCTAGGTCAATTCCCATCAGTCGTTCGTTCTCTTTTCACGTAGAAACGTTGCGTTTTCTTTCTCGTGTCTCTTTCGATTTCCGGTGAAAACGTGGCTGCAACTCGCTCTTACAGAGCATGTCGTTTCTTTCTCTGTATTCTCAGCGAATTGATATCGCACGCCGTAACGCAATAATTCTTTGTTACATAAAACATGAAAACAGTCTTTCTCGGAGCATGTACTACAATTAGACCGGAAAACGATGTACACGTTAAGATACTTGTTGTCGTTAATTTACGTTGTGCGAGGTAAATACACGCCGTGACGGTGGTATAGTATAGGGCGCAGATACATGCCGGGGGTATTTTTGACGAAAGGAAGGGAAAAAAAGAAAGAAGAAAAGCGCGTTGCTTTTCGCATTAGCATGCGACCGGTGTAATTTTCGTGCGATATTTGCGATCGTTTGTGAGAGCGCAAACACGGCTCGTTGGCCAACAGTTTGACTTATTCGATCGACTACCCGACGATAAATTTCCGTTTAATTTATTCGGTCTCGAAAGCCTTCGCCGTATAAGCCTCGGCTGTCATTATACAAAATTACGTGACAATTATTGCTATCGGAGGACCCTGATCACGGGCGAACATCGATGTCGCGCTACATACATAATTCCAGCCACGCGGCAAGAACTGTACGTACGTACGTGTACCTTCCGTCGAGAAACCTCGATCGAAGATTTTCGAAGTGGATTACTTTGCCTCGTCCTGCTTCGTTATTTACCTCTTTCTTTTTCCCCTACGCTCGGGCTTCTTCTACTCGCGTTGACGAGATCCTTTTCAGGAGTTAATTGTCGTGTGTCATCCGTTGTTTAATAACGGCAGATACCGCTACTCCATGCTCGATTATCGTCCATTAAAGTAACACGGAATTGCTATCGAGTTATCGAGCACGCATTTATAATCGGATCCGCGGCGATAAGCCTGCGGTATCACCTGCTTTTGAAATTACCGTCATTACCGCTATTAGTCCTTTGCTCCGGAATTATTTTTAAAACCGATACTACCTGGTTAACTCGTAATTTATTTCCATGTACCTGCTTTATTCGAGCTGGCGTTATTTCTTCTTCTTCCTTTCTCTCCTTTTCTTTTTTTTTTTTTTTCTTTTCTTTTTGTTTCTTTTCTTGTGTACGTACATCGATACACGGTGTTGGACAAAGTAAACATAGTTGACGGAAACGACACTATGAATCACCGACAACCGGCGAGTCACTGACAAAAGGGTTGACGAGAGATGCAGGGATTCTACACCCGTAGCGCGTTATTGCTGTATAATTTGTTTGCGTATAGTTTTGCTATACGCACCTCCGATTATACTCGCGAACGCGATTATCTAAATGTAATTCGTTCGACGGAGGTATATCAGATATCACTTCGAAACTCGTTCTTCTTAATGTTAATTCAATTAAATTTCCTATCTGGCTGATTATCTTATTATTCGGTGTTATTGCCACTTCACTTTAATCTGTTTTTTTATCGAATCGTCGACGCGTTCTGTGGTATCTATCCAGAGGTTCGCGACAATCGTAGCCCATAATGGCGAGAGTTTCGAACATAGTTTAATACAAAAATAACCCTCCTCTTCATTCATTCTCAATTTTTCAAATCAAGTTTGAATCCTTTCTCTCGAAATTCTTCGTCTATTTGTATAAGAAAGTTTGTTAGCAAGAAATGTTGTTAGTAACCGCATTGTAATCTTGCAATTTGAAATTATGTACCTATTTATAGAAGTACAATTAATTTAAAAAAAAATGACTTTAAACGTACAATTAATTTTAAAAAAAAAGAAAAGAAGTCCGACTAAATGCAACGGCTCGTTAAAACATTCGGTTCGCAATAAACATCCTTGTACGTACATTTGCGAAGTTGTTTTTAGCCTTACCTACTATTAACGATAATCGGTACGCTATTAAGCTGTTAACAAAATTTTTAAACGACTGTTAAAGCGTATGTGTCGCAAGTGTTGGACGACCGGACGAGTTACTTTTGCAAATTAGCACACGTTCAGTTTTCGTTTTTCATTCCTCGGTCAAATACCAACCGGACATCCCTGGATATTGGCCGAGGCCGATTCGAACCACGCCCGACACACACACACACACACACAGCCACGCGCGCGCGCCCATGATCAGATCGAGTCGAAAGGGGAGACGACGACGTGAATTTTCTACTAACAACTGTGAATTTCGAAACTTTTTCAGCTGCTGGTGAGCGGCGGGCAGCCAACGACGGCGACCTCGCCGGCGATGTCGTCGGGCGGCGCGCTGAGCCCCGGCGCGCTCTCGCCCTCGTCGACGGCGACAGCGACGACGAGCGGCGCCGCGGCGGCAGCCGCCTCCGGAGGGGCGAGCACCCCTGTGGCCGGCACCACGGGGCCCACCGGTTGTTGCGAGAACGGCAGGCCCATGATGACCGACCCGGTCACCGGACAAACGGTATGCAGCTGTCAATACGACAGCGCGGCCAGGCTGGCGCTGGGTGCTTACCCAAGGTTAGCACCCACTGCTACCTCCTACTCGTCTTACCCCACGCCGACGCCCTCCACCAGCGACCAAGGGCCCTACCCCAGCATCGGAATGGACAGCTCTGCCTTCTATCCGCCTCTGGTGAGTAGTTCTTCTTCTTTCGTTTCGTCTTCCTCCTCGCGATTCGCTTAGTCGCCGCTCCAGTTTTCCTTTCTCTTCTTTTTCCTCTTTTTCTTCTTTGTTTTCATTTTTTTCCCTCTCTCCCCCCCCTCTTTCTCTCTCTCTCTCTCTCTCTCTCTCTCTCTCTGTCTTTTTTCCCCTTTTCTTCCTGCAAATAGGAAGGTCGCAGGTTAATCGCACGAAGGTAATTAGCGACGTTTACGCAACGCGGCGCGATGAATTATTCATCAGGCGATTATTCAACAAAGTTGTTGCGTACGGTGAGCGTGTTTTATCGGGTGGGTGGAATTTGAATATCGCGGACGCGGAGGTTAGCCGGTGTATCTCGCGGTTTGACGTCTCTCGGTGGTTCTTCTTTCTGTGATTGCAGCGGCTACCGTTGAAGAGCGTTGGCACGCTCGCTTGCAGATTCCTTACAACTGCTTACAATTAGAAGCGGCGAACCGCTTCGCTCGTTCTAATCGAAAGACTTACGACCGTTTGATATTTATAAACCGCGTGCGATCATTAAACGGTTTATTAGCTGCGTTTCGAGAGACGAGAGCGGATCTCCTCCTCTTTGTGTTCGTCCTCGCGATGCTCCTGCAATATAATACGTCTCGTAGCAGCGTTTCACCCGCGAAACGTTTCGCGGCCGGTAGATTGATCGAGTCGTCGTTCTAGGCGTGCCGGACGATTATTACTGCCGTTGGCCCGAACCCGAGACGGATTAGCGGTCGGCACTGCCGCGAATTAGCTTGGAATCCCGATGACGGAGGCACGCAGACGTGTCTCCTCTCTCTCTCTCTCTCTCTCTCTCTCTCTCTCTCTCTCTCTCTCTCTCCTCGTTTCTCGCCGATGGATCGCCGGCCGGCCGCCTAGAACCACCGAGAAATCCATACGTCTGGCCATACGTTGCGCTTTCTAGCACCAGCCTCGCTCGCCCGGCTGCGTCGAATTATTCACGCGCGGCTGTCGAGAGTCGAGCGATAACCTCGTTCGTTTGAGACCGTTCTCGCTTCGCGGAAGACGCGTCTCGCTACCTCTAACGAGAGCCCACGTGATGGATTCCCCGGTTATATTTCACGAGGCGAATCTCTCGCTCCGCGGAGATCCCCTCTCCCGCCGCGCGTCTCTTGCGAAACGCGCGAGACGATTTTCGTCGCTTGCGAGGAAAAAACGCGTAGCTAAGAATAAGTCTAAGTGGCGTTGTGTCGGTCGCGTTGGGCAAAGACGAGAGAGAGAGAGAGAGAGAGAGAAGACGAGGCTCGCGTGCTGTCCAGTGAAAAAGTCGTCGCTGGGTAATTAAGTCACCGCGGACATTGAAATTGTACAGGGAATCGGTATCGCGTGCAGGACGCGAAGAAATGGGTAGGCGGAGCGAGGGACGTTCATGTTTCTTCGTTGTAAAACTTGTTCGTCGATCAACGCGACGAGACGGGACGAGGACACGAGACGGAGAGAGACTTCTCGTTGGCGTACACGTGTTTAGCCCGAGAGGAATGCGGACGGTTTGTGGTGCGCGCGTAGGGTGCACAGGATATGCACAGGCGATCGGTTATTCCCCGCGAGGAGAGCCCGTTTAAAGCGTTTCGTTGCTCGATCTTGCCGCCGCCCGCAAATTTGTGGAAATAACGGTAAGAGACAATACGTAATGCGTGGACGTGCGATGCGACGTGGAGAGTTATCGGACGATGTGTTACGTGAACGGATGAAGTGTTTTGAGCACGACAAAAATCAGCACGAGGAAAGAGAAAGAGAGAGAGACAGAAAGAGAACACTCGTGTATAGCAAAACTGTTTGCGCGTAATCGCGAGCGTATCGACGATTGCCTGATAAAACGCGTCCGACGTGGACACGTAGAAATAGGCGGGCGATTGTATCGGCGTTTCGGCCAATTTATATCTGTATCCACTCGAGCGTGGATACTCACCACCGGGAGGTAGAAACGATAAAAAGATTGCCGTGGAAAACACGCTCGGTCCGCCAGATGTTGCGAGCCCATTTGAAGCGACTTCGAGCCCGTGAGCGGCGTGCTTCGAACCCGAGAGAAACGGACAGATAGACAGACAGAGAGAGCTGATAATTAAACTCTCCGTTTATTCCCGGCGACGCGACATTCTCCTTTTTGCCGGCCGCAAGCTCTCCGTGGCCCCTTTAAAACGAACGATAACCGCATTAATCCTTCCCCGCTGGGGAGTGAAAGGTCAATCCGAGACACACGGGCGTATGTATATCATACGTCAGCGTTTCAGTATCGCGTCGGCGAATTTTTTTATCGTACGAAACACGCGTTTCCTGTGGCCGTGTGCCCGCGTTTGCTTTCCTTTCTCATATCGGCCGATCGTTCGCGCAGTTTCCACCCGAAACTGCCCGAGAATACCTTGCTACACCTCGGAGTAATAGCAGCCGATAATGTTATCGTTGTCGCTTAACTTTCGGCGCGCGAGATAGAGAAAAATAAAGGATAGAGGATGGAGGGAGCGCGACCAATTAAATTTGAATTTATCGACATAATTATACTAATTGATTGTTCCGGACGAAATCGCTGAACAATCGATCTCGCGCACGGCCAAGACCGGTCGAGACTGATTGGACAAAAGCAGGCAACGAGTTCCAGGTAGAGAGTGAAGTCCCTCTATGGCACCGTCCGGAGTGACTCGTCATTCTACCGCTCGAACGATCCGAGCTGTTTAAATCTCAACTAGAAAAACATAATCGAAATCAAATTGAAACTCCAGTTCAGCCTCTGAAACGCTCTTTCGTCGACGCGAAGCGTCCACGTAAAAGTAAAATTCCACGAGCTCAGGAATAGTTCTGTGACAGAAGAAGTGCTGGTTTTCTTATCTCAGTGGTCTGCTCCCTCTCCTTTTTCTCTCTCTTATTAACGGTACAGCTGTAAATAAAGTAAAGCGACGACACGAATTTTAACAATATTATAACGATATTCTATTTGGCTTGTCTCATAAAAAATTAATTGCTAGTTTGGAAACTTATTATATTTATAATAAATTTGAACTATTTTGACGTGTACATATGTGTGCATGTATCTTAATTAAGAAAGTTTCAAATAAAATATTCGTCGACATTTGTACATATCGCATGTGCCCATCCGTAATACATAGTGCATTGAATCTGATTTTGCCCCAAATATTAAATACTTATACTTCAGTAGATGAAAAAAGTGTCAAGATAAGTAATAAATATAATAAGTAATAAAAAAATAAATAATACTCTATAAAATAGATCGCTGTAAACACTACTTCCGTGACAGAAGAAGCGCTGGTTTTCTTATCTCAGTGGTCTCTCCCTCTCTTTTTCTCTCTCTTTAACGGTACAGCTATAAACAGGGCAAAGCGACGACGCGATGTAGACAAACTGTAACCGAGCGGTTCGAGTGGTTTGAAACATCCATATCGTGGCTCGTGATGTTCACGTTTAGGACGAAATTTCCACCCCGAATCGCGCGTTCAGCCAATCGGCAACGCGGCTACTGCGATAACGAGCGGGCGGCTTTCATTGGGCGAAATTACACGGCCGCTTTCCACGCGGCAGCAAATGGAAAGAACCGAACGAGACGCGCAGATAACGAGAGCGTGTCCCGTGACGCTTGAATTTTCACTGTTTTCGATTGTTACCGAAACTTTAGCCAGCGCGTCGGTCTCACGAATAAGCTGATTCTCCAAAGTTGGTCAGTTGTCGTCGCGACTCCGATAACGCGCGCTCGCGTGGTACCGATTCTTTCGAACCTCTTATCTCCGCCGCAAACGGTGACCGCGGCTTTTTGATCTTTGCCGCGCAATCACTTCTCGACTCGCCGCTGATAACGAGAGATAGCATCGCTCCTTTGCTTATCTCGACTATCGTCTTCCAACTGAAACGTACCGATTCACACTTGGTTCTTCCCAGTGGCTTGCGTTTTCACGATTAACGACCGTTTCATAACAAGTGGATATCGATAATCAGTAATAACCGCGCTGATTGTACCATCGCCGTGGCGGAAGAAAAATATATGCTCCATTACACAATTTGCCTGATTGTGAGGATATACAGCGATTGCGAAAAGTAGGATAAAACCGAGTACTTATTATATTTCGTACTTACTTGGATGGCAAAAAAAAAAAAAAAATAGAAAAATTCGCACAAGGCTAAATTTTTTAATTGTACCTTGTACAATAAGGAAATGAGCAAACTTTTTGGAAAAAAATTGTTCAACTCACGGGACAATAAAATTTTCTGATAGTATACAAATATGTACTCGAGTTTGCCCTATAAAGGTGAGTAAAACCTACTAAAAGACATATAAAATGCAACACAGTTGTAAAATTTTTATTTTCATTAGTCAAAAAATAGTAAAAACAAGCTTGCTTCTAAGAAATATAAAGTTATTCTATTTGGCCTGTCTTATAAAAAATTATGTTAATTACTAGTTTAGGAACTTGGGGATTATTTTAATGTATAAATATATGTATATGTATCTTAATTAATGAAACAAAAATCGCAAATAAAATATTCATCGGCCTTTTCCACACTTGTATTGATCAATTAGGTGCGAACGTGACAAATTCCACGTCGTTTGCGAGATTTCTATAAAAATAAGGATAAGCAAATACTTTAATAGTCACTGTACTGCAGAAAACGAGAGCTATTATTAGTATTCTGCCTTGTTTCAGAGGCCTCGTTACAGCCACGCAGCCACACAGCACTCGCGATTCTAACTGATAGTACTCTCTTGCACAATAATGCATGAATCAATATTAATGAATTGACAATTAACAAGCTGTCGGCGTGGATTATACATCTCTTTAACTGACTCGCAATTGATAAAACTGACGAGTATAGAATTACGGTAGTTTATTACTAGAAATAAATTACGCGGCATTATGAGTGCTGGAACGTTTGAATTCTTTCTCGCAGCCTGACTTTAGTCTCCGCTGAAAACTAGAATTCGACTGAACAAGTTGCGAGTACGAACATTGCGTTAGCGATGAAAGTGATCGATCGGTGATACCGATTCGAATATATTCGATCGTCCTGATTTCCCTTACGAACTAGTAATCGGCCTTAATCTCTCACTGGAATGACGTGCCACGCACTTTTTTTGTCCCAAAATCGCGATATTTCAGTTTTAAATATACCGAAATATAATCCAGGCAAAACAAATAATAAATTTATTACTTTTTAGTAATTTCTATCATACCGACGAGTTCACAAAGAAAGCGACGAATTATTGTACACTATTTTAATTTTGGTCACTCGTTATGGTCCGTGAATCACAGCTGCCAGCGCAATGTGTTAACCTTACAACTACGTATGACGAGTTAACTCGTCGTCAAAAGAATACTTTCCAGCGCGTAAGACGAGATAACTCATCGTGGAATTTTGGAAGTGATTAGCACTCTGTTATTAGATTTTAATGTTATTGATCGTTTTTTTTTTTTTCGAATCGTTCTTCATCTTCCAATCTTTTCGTCTTTTCACTCACATTTGAGCGCGCTTTTGGTAAGTTAGCTTCGACAACTAAGTCGAGTCGCGTGATTCCACGACAATCGGCATTATAAATGGGATCGATGGACGCACAACGCCGGGCCGACGAATTAATTTGGATCGGCATTTTATCGGGGACAGAGAGCGGATGGCTGGCGAACGCGAGGAATGCGGATTCAAACGCGCGAGCTGCGACTTCTACTATTGCACGCGGCTCGTTTCACGGGCCGGTAGCGAATGTTTAATTGCCACCGGGATATTTCGCCGCGATTGTGTCACCGTTTCTCGATAAGTACCATTCACAGATCGCCGCTGTTTCTCCATCGATCGGACGCGGAAAGTTATCGACCCGCGTGTGGTTGTGGTTCGCGTTCCCGATGCTCCTCGAAACGGCTCGAGGAAGAAGGAAACGAGGCAAAAGCGGGAAGCAAAGGTAACGAGCCTACTTATGGAGTCGGAGTACTGGTTCCAAGCTACGTTTGACGTCGAGCTTGTTGCCGTTCTGTTAATTAAATGGAATCGCGAATTGACTTTGCTTTAAAAGTACATAAAGAGAGCCCGAACGGGTTTCGTACTTTACACTTTCGGTCTCAGACTTTTAGGCTTCATGTTTAGTGTTCGAAAATTGACTAGGCAAAATAGAATGGAATAAATAAAACCACGATCCCATGTAAATCTTTTCTGTATTTCTTTGTTTCCAAGGCTGGGATCAGGCGTGTTTTATCAGTTCAATGCAACATATGTTATTTATGAGGATATTAAAATAACTTTTAGAGTGAAACAATACGTTGAAATATATGTTTATATTAATTTAAAAAATATAAAAACTTTAAACGAGAACACCAAGCTTGTTTTTTAGATACCAGTTCAGTCGATATCTGGTTGATATAGGCAGCGGCAATACGAACAATATTTTCAAGCTTTAAAATTTTTGTTTCTTATTTTAATTTCTCTGCGCTTCGTATGGGAAAAAAAATCTGCTCGCAAATACAGGCGAAACTTTCCAAACGGAACTTCGTGAATATTCATGGTTAAAATTCAAATAATTCTTCTTCACAATTATTCTAATTTTGATTGTACAGCGCGGTCCGATTGTGAATAGCGTCTAAGGGGCGCCTGATATATATATATATATATAGATCATCGAAAAACAAAGCACTAGGCTCACGTGGAAACCACTCATTTGCTTATTCGCGTAATCGTGTTTCCAAGTTTTTATCGGGTCCCAGGGATTCCCGCCCGATTCTCGAATAAAAGCTAAACAACAAACAGCGACGACAAACTTGTTCGTTCCGCTGTTAATTAATCGCTTGTGGTTGTTGTATCATCCGCATTTGGACCAATGGATGGATGGAGAGATTAGAAAAAGATCTGGTTTTCTTGTATTTTATCTGGAAACACGTGTCGTGGCGTGATCGCACGCGATTGTTGGGAATAAATGGAAATACTGGACGTCTCGTCGTTGGAGGAGGGACGCCACGTCCGCTCTGGAATCGGCGGCGCGGTCGCATGTCTCACCCGGCGCAACGAAAAGAGAGCCGTTCGAGCATTCCGATCCGCGATATCGCGAAATGCGTTACTTTACGGCTCATTGATAAGCGTAACACACGTAGCACTCTTAATCGCCGGACCGTTTACGCTCTTATAATTGGCAGTTACGCGCGGCTCGCATGCGATACAATGTGCTAGCATGCGGCTCTCGTCTTGATGCGACGCGTGTTCCGCGCGCACTACGCTCCCTCCACTAATGTATGTAAACGCGTCCCCGCTAAACACACAAGTTGGTTCTGACCGCCAATCTTTATCCCTCGGAATATGTTTGTGGTGTCCGACTGCAACTTGCTATTGCGCACATCGCTCGTGTAACATCCTGTAGACCGTAGACGCGTTCGAGGCTGGGAACGTACCAAGTGGTTTAAAGTAGGATTTGCTACGGGCAAATATGAAATGGCAGGAGTCCGTCTGACGCGAGTGTAACGTTTGAAAATTGGAAGAATAGAAACGTGTCCGTTCGACTGAGAAATCTCTGATGTACAAGCCGAGATGTTGTTGACGCATTCAACCCTATTGCTGTTCCCTTTCGTTATTTCCCACTTGTGTTTCGGCAAACATTGGAAAATATTTCGAGTTTCAATCGAAATGCGAGACAATTCTTACGAGACTTCGATTAAATTTTATTAATTCTTCAGAGAGACACCGACTCATATGTGTACTTTCGATTTTTCTTTTCTAACTTAAAATTATTCCAAGTGAAAAGAAGTGAAAACAACAAAATTAAATCGTTCTTTTCTCGAGATGAAACACATAAATCACGTTCGTTTGCTAAACTGAGCGTTAAAATTGAAACGCAAGATAAACAGTAAAAACTGCCGATGATTAAAACGTAAAATTTCCATCCGAGGCATTAAAGTCTAAAAAGTAGAGAAATTATAATACAATGGAGAGTGTACAAACTTTTATTTATATATTTTACGAAAAATTATTTAAAAACACACTGTTTTGCATCTATAAGGTGTTTAACAAAAATTATAAATTGGTCATTTTGACCACTTTGGTAGTTCTAGCGTTAAGCAGAGTATGTATAGGCTGTTTAAAATCGGTTAGGTCATGGCTAATTCCCCCACCACAAGACGGCTCTCCCCTCCACTGTTTCTCCATGCAACGCAACGTGCATTGCAAAGGAAAGCACGATCGCCTCGAATGTCAAGATTAATCGAGCCTCGAGCTTACGATAGTTTAATTGATTTTATTTGATCGGTAATCTGTTTCGATATCTCTCGTCCTCCGTGTCGGACGAGTCGCGCGGAAAAATTCAGCGCGCGAACGGGGACGGTAGTTGGCGTTATTAGTCGGGCTTGACCGATCGACGCTCGAGGAATGCCATTTGTCGTGAGACGATGCGTCGAACGTCATAGCTTTGCACCTTTATCGCAATAAATTGCAGCTGGCCCGCGGCCTGCTCGCCCTGGTCAGCCCTTCGTGGAATTTCAGCGGCGTCGTGCAATTTCGTGCACGCGACGGGATCGTTCAGCCTCCCGCGGCCAACCAGCCAGCGCGACAACCCAGAGCCTGGAATGTCATAAGCCGGTGGCCACGGGTATTTTGAGAATTTTGACGAGTCCGCGATCACCCTCTGCTCGCGATATCGGTGCCCTCTCGACGCCGTTCGTGCAACGTCCTTTGGTCTAGTTGGAGCTGCAATATATTTAAAAAAGTATAGCGCCAAGTGTAAGTTTCCTGGGCATTTTGCTCGGTAACCACGCCCATAAATGTCTCAATCGACTAGAAAAGTAAGTTAATACCGATTTGCAAGTTTGCGTCAAACGCGAGAGATTTTTCCTTCTTTTCGTGAAATGAGCGATAAACCGGTAAACGGGCAGAATACACGTTATACGGTGATACCGGCCCCAGAATCGGTAATAAAGCTGCGTTATCGTGCGAAAATCGTTGTCGCTGCGTAAACTAATCTTATCTGAGAGGGTGAAGTTATTAGTAACGTATATCGAACATAATGTAATCTTATCAGATTATCAATATATATATATTGGCTAGAAAATGGAATGAAACGTGACTCAATAACCGCTTTGTTCCGAGTAATTTTGCAGGTGTTTCGCCCGTTCGAGCCACGAACGAACTGCACAACCCTCCGCTTTATTTTCCCCATTTCTCCGCCGGTTAAGCCGCGTCGCGTCGGAACAGGTATCCCCCCCTCTCGAAGTGGGATTCCCTGAAAGTCTTTACTGGGCAATAACGCCTTTCTCGGGCCGGTGGACCTTCGCGAATTTCCACGACGCGATGATCGTTCGCGCAGAAGGAACGAAGAAGCCCATAAGACCCCGAGGAGAAGGAAGTCAAATAAAAGCCCTCGGTCTCAGCTCGGCACTCGACTCGCGAGCACACACTCCGTTACCTAAGCGGTGCGCGCGCGTACACGAAATTCTTACATAATGAGGTGACTCAAATAAGGTCATCGACAGGCTGTGCAACGACGAGGCTGTCGTCGCGCAAACGAATGGTCGCGCGCGAATTTCCCCGTTTTAACCTGTTTCCCTACATCGCCGCTGCGTTCTCTCGCGTTCTTTCCATCTTTTCTTCCTCGTTTCACCCGTGACCCTTTGTCTCCTCGAGAGACGGAGCAGAGAGAGAGAGAGAGAGAGAGAGAGAGAAAGGGCAGAAAGAGCGGGGATCGTTAAGCAGGAAGCACGTGCTCCCGACGATTCGAGTGCGGCGCGCCGTCGTTTCGACGAGCATTATAATATAATAAGAGTCGGATTAGCATTGAATGAAGTGGGTGGCGCGAGAGCGCGGAGCGATAAAGGGAACTAATAAAATGCGGCCTCTTTAAGGCGAGCACGGTGGTCCTTGTTCAACGAAAGCTCTCCTCCCCGGGGGGAGTAAATAAAAAAGAAAAAGGAAAGGAAAAAAAGAAAAAAGAAAAGAAACCCGGCGAGCAGCGCTCGTGTCTCGAATAGAGAGCAATACGCGCACGATCTTTCATCTGGCTCGCGAATCGATCGGACCTCGCTCGCTGCAAGCTCACTGAAAGCTCGCTGTCCCACGGCGGAAGCTCTCTACGGCTTCATCATCGTTTCGTATCGATACTAAACTCCCTCCGACTCTTTCGACCCACCCAGCCCCCGACCGTTAATTAAATTATCGTCCAACAACTGCCGAGGCCCGAACCTCTCCAACTTTAACTTCCAACGGCCTCGTGTCACGTCGCCTCGTTCCCCTCTTTATATTCGGCCAACTTTTCCGCCGGTTGTCTTTTGTCGCTGACCTCCTCCTTCTCCTCCGCCACCACCTTCCCCGGATCGAACTCCGCGAAACGCCGCCGTCCAACTTGGCATTGTGCTGCTCGCCCGCTAAACTTTCGGGGCTACGGCCGCGCGCGCGTTCTAATTGACCGCGTACGTGTGCACGCGCAGCCACGCAGCTTCCGCGAGCGTGTGTTCGCTTCGTAGTAACGCGGCGAAATTTGTTTTACCAACTGTTTCGCGTTCCGCGAAAGTAATGGAAAAGAAAAAAGGATTTAAATTGAAATAGTGTAGATTCGAGTTTCGAGAAACGGTAGATGCGTATCGTGCGATATCGTCATAAGGGGAGCGTTTAACGAATAAAGTACGTACTGCTTTTTCGCGTTTTTTTTCTCTGTGTGTGTGTATGTGTATGTGTGACCGAGGGCGAATCGACGACAGTTCGCACGGCATCGAACGCACGCGCGTGTTCCCTTCAATTTTCGAAAATTGCGGTGAAAATGGCGTACGAACATGCGTGTTAAACTCGCGACTCGCCTTCCTCAACCCCTTTCGCCGTTCTCGCGGGGCGGGGGAGGTGGCGTACATCGTGCAGAACTATCGAACGATGAAAAGAACGAACGACACGGTTTTTGTCCGATCTAAAGTTAATCAAATTGATACGCTTCCGCCGGCTGTTTAACAATTTCTCGACTCGTCACGTACGTTCGAGCTGCCACACACGTCAGTGGCGAGTCGCTTGATCGCGACCGATCCATCGGTATCCGCTCGTGCACGTGTGCTCTCTGATATAATCGGCGGCGACATCGTTTTTTCGCCCAGAGAGAAACGCGGCTGTCGTGACACACGCCGAGCGGCAAACGCCCAGAGATACCGTTCCTATATAATTTTTCCGTTTCTGTATAATTCAAGGGTTTCGATAACGAAATTTTATTTGTCGGCAAGCACGCGAAGCGCGGATAGTCGTGCTGCAGCCCGACTCTTGTCATTTTAAGTAATGCAAGCTGTCTACCACTATTTACATACTTCAAGTTTACCGTCTACTTTAGTTTACAAAATGAAAAATTGCGCGTACTAGCGACGATCAGCATTCTTCTTCAGTAGAGGCCTCTCCTTTTAGAAAGGCACTTGGAGGCCAAGTATCAAGATTGAATGTGCGCCGAGGGTCCTCTCCGGGTCCTAATGCGGTCCGAAAATTCGACTGGCGCATACTTATTGCTACCATAATGCTGGCCGAGCGCTGGCAACAATAGTTTCGAGGCGTCGACGCCGGACCACCCGCGGCTTGCCATTAAAGTCACCTCCGTGGAAAGGGGAGGCATCGAAGGGCCAGCAACAACAGGGGACAAATATGCGTGCCCTTTCGTTCTTCCTTTCCATTCCTCTCCTCTGTCTCTCTTCTGCACACGCTGAAAGGAGGAAGAGCAAAGTAGAGAAAGGAACGGTGGATCACAAAGGTAGCCACGGCCGAGCCTCGACTCGGAAACCGAAACCAGGGGATGAACCCGTGACGAGAATTAAGAGTCCGAGAGTGAGATCGTCGCCGATCTATGTAACGCGAAACTTCCTGGCGCCAAACGCCTCTAAGCCTCCGCTCTAATAATATCCCATTGTGCTACCATTAGCTACCGAACACGCCGCCACCGTTTCTCGTGCTTCTCCGCCCTGTTTTCTCTTTTTTCACTCGTCCTCCGGGTGTCTCATCTTGTCTCTATCGCTCCGAGTGTGTGCAGCATCTTACGTAGCGACAGGATGAGACATCCTTGTCCTTGGACAAGCTAGGTAGTCCGCTGTCTCGTTAAACATAGAGATTTTTGTCCTCTTTGCCCCGTTCCAGTCTCTCTCTCTCTCTCTCTCTTTCTCTCTCTCACTGTCTCTTCTTTTCGCTTTTATCTTTGACCTCGACGAAGCACCAAGTCGAAGGGAAAGTACAAAACCGTCGCAAAACCGTTAACGGCGAGCACAAACTGCCGCTAGTGAACAGTGAGGCATTGAACGTTGCGAACGGTTCCCGTGGGTGTGACTCGATTAGCGGATCGTCAGTCACTCGTCGATGGATTGACCGATAGATGCAACGAAAGCGTGATTGCCGCTTAAGATGATGGATCGATCGATTTTAATTCGGACGAATTGTTTGCATAGATTGCGCGGCGGGTGCGGGCTACTCGATTCGGGGCAGGGGATAATCGGGCTTGGTGACGAAATTAGTCGGAAGGCGCTAGCTAAAAATAACTGTCGCTTTTGTGCATCATTGTTCTCTCGCAGGCGTGCGTGCAGTGCGCGATATCTTGAATTATCGGTGCGTATAAACGATACACACGATTGTTGTTGTGTTCACGTTAGCTCGGCCGCAGAAGGTTGACGCAGATCGCCAAGACGCATTCGTTCTTGGTGACCATCGTCGCTTGTAGTTAATCGATCATCGTTTTAAAACACCGGTGTAGCGCTGTCATATGGTATCTAGTGTGTTTACAATAAAGCTAGTTGTAACATTGCCGTCTTAAGCGTTGTTGCACGGCTGACCTTAATACGCGGGTAGATAAGTTGAAAGATGGATCGCCCCTTCCGTCTGCATTGCAGACGAATAATCACCGATTAATGACGCTTCTGTTGTATTACCGAATTACAAGACGAACAATACTCAGACAGACCGTTTTTCGTCCGTTCTTTTTCCCCATTTGAATTTCCCGACGTGTAACTTGGAGGAAGTTGCGACGTCGAAATGTAACGTGCGGGTTACCGCCGTCGCAGGAGCAGCAGCAGCGATACAGCAGTCCCTATCCAACGTAATTAATTATGCGATTCGATTGCAGGGTAATCCGTACGGACTGAAGGAGGCGACGGGAATGGGGATGACGGCGGATATGGGTACTGCATGGGGCACGGCCGCCCTTCAACCTGCCGCCACTGGTTACTACCCCTACGATCCAACCCTGGCCGCCTACGGGTAAGTTTATCACCAGGTTTCATGGTCTCTCGGCTCCATTAGATTAAACCACCAGCCGCGTTCCACTCTCTCTCTGTCTCTCTCTCTCTCTCTCTCTCTTTCTCTTTCTCTTTCTCGCTCCTTTACGCCGCTCGAGAGTCGCCATTAAAACAAGAGTCACGATCTCTCTTGCCCGTTACACATATAACCGGCAGCAATGGTTATCGTTATCGCGAATGCGTAATACCTTTCCCTCGATATAACCAGAGTGCTATACAATTTTGAGCGGCCCGTTGATATTTATGCAAAACGGGCGATTGCCCTTTGCGCGCCTCGTGTTCGCGTAGTGGAAGCACGTTGCTCGTAGGCAAGGCCGTTCGAATTCAAAGTCTCGAAAGAATCGTCCGGCTCGTTTCGACGGTCGTCCTTTGTATTTCTCGTGCGTGAGCCCCAGAAAGGGAGCCTGGAGAGCCCGACTGTATTTACAAAGCAACGCACGACGAACGAAGGTGGACGACAATTAATCCATAAGAAGGGTGACGAGAGCAAACCGGATGCTCGTTCTTGCCGCCGGTAGATAAGAGTTACGAGGGGAGGGTTGCTGTCGACACGAGGACCCTTGTACTTCATCTTGTGTATGGGAAAGTACGGAATATATCGATGGCGAGAAAGAGGACGATCGCGTGGCCGCTCGCAAACATTGTATCGGAGTAAGTGATTTTCGTCGGTGGCGGCTGCTTCGCCACCGTGTATTTTCAACGGGCGGATTCAGAGGCCCCCCGGCCCACGGGATCCGTATTTTCGTTACGGATCCGTGTTTTGATTAATAATGGCAGCGCCCGACGAAAAAGTGACGGGCGAATTTACGACGGAAATTTATTTCTCTCTCTCTCTCTCTCTCTCTCTCTCTCTCTCTCTCTCTCTCTCTCTTTCTCTCTCTGTCTGTCTATAGTGCGCGCGCACGCTGAACGCGCGCCGCTCTGTATCGCGATACATCGGCGATATATCAAAATCTGTCAGAACGGTAGAACGATTATTTATCGAGGCAGAATTAAAATTATGGTGGAGAAGGTCGCTTTGTTGTTGCCGCGGCGACACCAAAATTCGCCGGTCGGCCGGCGGGCGCGTTCGCTCGGAACACTCGAGAGGTAAAAGATAAAATATGTACGAAAAGGGAAAGGGACGCGATGGATTGTCGTTGGTGGAGCATCGGGGAAGGAAGGAAGGAAGGAAGGAAGGAAGGAAGACAAGATCGCCTTACTTTCCTCGCGAGAGCGTTCTACGCGAAAGAAGGCGAGAGGAGCGCAAGCTGCGCGTCGCCCTGGTAACCTGGTACGTAATAACGCGGTCCGAAGGTGGCGCAAGGGGGCCACTGCTCGGCGCTGGAAACACTCGAGCAGCTTTCGTGGGAACGAGGTGGAAGGTTATTTTCGAAAGCCATGTGTCGCGTGCCGTTGACAAAATGAGACATTGACACGGATTTCGACGCTAGGCGTAATTGGAAACAGTTGGCTCCGCCGACGAGCTCTCGATTCTTTCTCCTGGCTCGTAAATCTTTTCTCCTGTTTTCTTTCTGCTCCTGTGTCTTTCGAAACGACCAACCCCCACCCCGTCGGAGACGCGTTTCTCGTTATGCTTTTCTCGTATTTCGTTTGACCGGGGCGGGTCCCAGGGGGAAATTTCGACGGATAATTAGGAGAGAGAAAAAAAAAGGATTGCTCGTGGCGATAAGAATCGCAAGGTTGAGTTCGATATCGAGCTAGATCTCGATCGAGGGCCGCTTCGAATCGGTCGTTCGAAATTCCTTTGATCTCGCCGAGCGGCGCTCTCTCGTTATCATCGAACGTGGCGTGGTTGGGTCGACTCTCGATTCCTCGGTCTTTGCCTCTCTCTCTCTCTCTCTCTCTCTCTCTCTCTCTCTCTCTCTCTCTCGTTTTGCTCAGGGGATGAGAAGACAGAGATTCGAGAGAAACCGTGCACGGTTACAAAATGGCTGTAGGCAGCCGAGTGGGCGTACGTAATGGAGGCTTCCAGGTTGCCTGTATATATAGTCGCATTGCGAGCGTAGGGAGAGCAGTAGGTCTCTCTTCGTAGGAGAGCGAGTGAGTGAGTTTATTGATTGGCTTCCTCCCGGGGTTGGCTCGCCTGTTCGCCAAGCCTCTCTACTCACTCTGTTCTCTCTTTCGCTCGCGCTCTCTTTCCCTCCCTCCTTCTTGCTCTCCCTCTTTGCCTCCAGTATTTCTCTCTCTCTCTCTCTCTCCCCCATTCTCTCTCGCTATCAAACTCCTCGTTCCTCGGCCTCTGCTCCGTTTCTCCTCTCCCACCTCGTCTTCTTCCACCTCTAACGTGGCGACCTCCTTCCACCCTCGAAAGCGAGCCAGCTCCCACAGGTGCTTTACTTACTTTGCTTAGCAACCCTCGTGTCCATACACAAACACGCCAGGCTCTCTCTCTCTCTTTCGCGCTCTCTCTGCATCGTTCACGCGCGCGTGTACCTTCTCTCTTCGGTTTGCTCGTTCGTTCACGCACCGCATGTCGGAGTTTTGATTCTCTCTCCTATATTCGCCGGCACTCTCTGTCCCTCGTCGCCTCTCCCTCCTCCTCCTCCTCCTTCACCACTGCGCCTGGCTTCTCCTCCTGGAGGATCCTCGGTTCGAACGAGCGCGCGTACACGTCGCCGTTGAACTTGTGTACGTGTGTGCGCGTATGTGTGTGTATGCCCGCTCGCTCCGTACAAAACTCCGAACTGTAGGCATTGTTTATCGTGGAATATCCACCCTCTTCGCTCGGTCGGCGCTCTCCATTCCGCGCTGAGCCTCTATTAATTTACTTGCTTAATAATACGACGGCCCTCTCTCTTTCTCTCTTGTCGTCTGCTCGTCGCGTTCTCCCTCGTCCGCTCTATTTGTCTCTTCCACTGTGTGCCTGTGTCGTGCCATTTCTCCTCTCTTTATTTCTCTCTCTCTCTCTCTCTCTCTCTCTCTCTCTCTTTCTGTCGTCACTTTCGTTCCTTGTCGTCGACGAACCGCTATTGTTTCATCAACGTGGGCGACTGCTCCTATTCCTCTCACAGCGTTTTGGATCGGAGAACCGAGTCCGTTAGGCAGGTTGAGGCGGCTCGATTGAGACGGACGGACGAGAGAGGACGGTTTGATTGCAGGAAACGAGAAATACGTCGTTAGGATCCTTTGGGGATTGTCGCGAGCATCGACGTGCCTTCGCGTCCTCTCTTCCGTGACGCTGAATTCAAAACGTTTCCCCTGCCCGTCTGTTTCCATAATATATCTGTTTAAAGAGCTTCTCGGTCGCTTAACCACCGTTGCTACCTTCAAGCAGTATTCAACAAATATTCCAACTAATCTCAGGAATTTTTTATTCGTGAAAGAAACGTGGGACGAATGTTTCGCCGATAATCTGAAATTATCAAAAATTATCGACTCGCTCGTTAAACGGTGTAATAACACACAACGGTGTAAAAACAACGGCGGGTCGCCAATTATCTAGTTTGTCGCAACGCTTGTTCTCCGCGCACAAATTTCTCACACTTGTTAATCAGCGCGGTTCATTGAATTCAGAACAGAGAGCGTTAATTTCCCGAGACGGTTCTACGAAACGGTGGGTGAGCTAATGGAAACCAGGCGATCGATGTTTTTCTCTCTCGTCGTACGCGTCGGATACGCCTCCTCGATCCACTCGCTCCGACAATTTTCACGAGGACGAGTAAAAGCGGCGCAGATGCTCCGCTACACACGGATCTTCTCCGGAGAATCCCCACTCGCGGAGCGCCATTTTTCACGTAGATCCCGCGACAACCCTCGCCTCCTTCTCCCGGTTTTAACTCTCCCTCGCTCCTTCCTCGCTGTTTCACCGCTGAATAAAAAATCACAGCGAGATCTTTTTCTCTGAAACCGCTTCTCCGGCTCGATCGGTCGACTCTCTTCCTCCCTAGACACGAGTGGAAGCGGAAAGCGCCAGACAATTTTCACTCGTTCACTCGAAATCGGTGAAAGTAGGAGTTAAATCGTTTATCCTCGGTCTTGGCCGGTGGTCGTTGCGAACGCCCGGTGAGTTTCTTGAGTCTTAACTCAATTCTAGCCCGAAGCGGAGATACTGCTTTTTCTCGGATCGTTAGATACAGACGTCTGGAGACGGACGGTCCCCGCGCGAGGAAAAGAAGCTTTCCCCCGCGATTGTACCGCGACCGGTTGCCAGCCACGAGTTTTCTTCGCGTTGGTCGATCGGTACCAACCTACACTGTGCCTTTGCAAGAAAAATTTTTCTATGTGTTGCCAGCTTCGTAATCGGTCGCCGCTAACGCGTAACGATCTCGCTTTACTGACAATCGCGAGTGTGGACTTTTCACCTCGTTTCCATCACTCATTTCGTTGAAATTAACGTTGCCACTTGTGCGTGAATTCTCTGTGCAAATTCGCCTGTTACTTTGTAGCAAGAATATTTGAAAAACATCGCTGTTCTACCAAACGTCTTTTGAACGAAATGATACAGACGGACACCGAGGAAACTTACCTGTTCCACTCGTAGCAATCACTTCCGTTTTTTCACGAGTGAACGTTCACGCCTATTCGAGCGGTGAGTAAGCACACGCCGAAGTGGACGTCGGCGAAATGCCCCAAGTAGCGGCGGACAAGCATTAAACAGCTGTTCACAGGCGAGACTCAGGTTTGAAGTGCGAGTCGTGCGAAAGGAATCAGCGAGGACGCGACTCTCCGGATTAGATAAGAGGTGGCGAAGTTGTCGCGGCGGGGTGCAACAGTGGCAGCTGCACGGAGAGAAAGAGAGGAGAGAGAGGAGAGAGAGAGAGAGAGAGGAGAGAGAGAGAGAGAGAGAAGGGGAGGCGGGTCAGTTGGATGCAGCGCGCTTGGAGCAGACGCGGTAGGTTGCGTGGTGCAAGCACAAGGTAGGTTGGTTCGCTGGCTGGTTGGTTGGTTGGTTGGTAGGTTGGTTGGTAGGTAGGTAGGTAGGAAACGTTTGCACATCCGGGACCGGGCGTAACTATCGGGGCTATATACACGGCTCTATACGAGGCCGGAGGACGTAATTACGCGCGTTCTGCCAATATTGGTTAACCTTTCGAGGTTGACGCCACCATATGCAAAGCCCCTAATGAGTCGCTCGAGTGGCCCCGGTGTCTAGTATTACGCGCTCATCTCTGCCCCCCTTTCGCGTCGTTATTACCTACCGGAGCTATTTTCCACGATATCTTCTCTTTTCCACTATTTCCCACTCTTTAGCCGTCTCCGCTCGTCTCGTCTCGTCTCGTCTCGTCTCGTCTCGCCTCGCCTCGCATCGCATCGCCACGTCGCGTTATATCCGTGTTGCTGCACCCTTCTCTTCTTTCTCTCTCTCTCTCTCTCGCTCTCCTCGTGGCCGCGTGGTTCGCTTTTCTAAATTTGCCTACGTTTTCGTCCTCGCTGCGATAAAACGCGACGAGAATGCGCCACGATCGTCCAATGATGAATATTTGTTTAACCGATTTGGCGGAATTCCACGTATTACGAGAAGAGTGGATGAAATACGTACGGAAACTTGTATAGATTTGCTTCGTGTTTCACCTAGAATTTTAGTCAATTTTTCCTGACACGTTTGTCGTGATAATGTGGCGTACCGAATTATGAACAGAACGTGCCCCGGGACGATCAGAGTGGTATAATCGAGTAGAAAGTGTCTTGAATATGAAAAAAAAAACTGATTCCACCTGCGAAAATAACTAGGGAACAAAATTTGAAAATATTCCACGAAACATGTTCAAAGTTTATTCTCTTGAAAGTGACGCGTTAAACGAACAAATTTTATTCCACATTCTTCACTTGTTCCTCGTCGCCTGTTCAACGCGGAATTAGCCAAATCCAACTACGTTTGACAAATTCTCAAAACTCGACTGTCTCGTAAACGAACAAGCTTCGACGAAAAAATTCCCCCACTACTCGGCACTCGGTTGTACCACCTGTACAATATATCGCAACTTGCGATATCCTCCAACTCGCTTCCATCAGAATTCATTCTGTTTCGCGCGAAGTGTTCCAGCGAAATCTCCTTTCAAGGGATTAATCGCGTAATCGTGGAATCTAAAGTTGTGGAACGCGAAGCAGGGGAGCTGCAAGCTCCGATATCTCGAACTCGATTTCAACCCGATCCCCCCCCCCTCTCAGCTGAAAGATTCAGCAACGACCAAGCAAACGTGGCAAACAGTATTACGCGCAAGGCCGGATGGCTGGATCCTCCGAGCATGCCGATGGAGATGGGGACGCGAGGAGTTGGCCGCGTTGTTGCATCTGCATTGGATCGGGACGATCGCGTCGATACATCCGAGCGATTCTCCGCTGGCACGCAACGCCACACTTAGTATGTAAATCGCCCTCTCCCTCCCCCTGCACACGGCCGGGCGTTCGAATACGTGTGGATAATTGCGCGGCACGGCGCGCGCGCGTGTGGGAGGCAGTCGAAATTGCGCATATCAATGAGGAGGGGGAGGTGGGGGGGGGGCGAAGGGGAGGCTCGAGCGTCGATTAAATCTAGAGGCGGCCGCCGCTGTCAATTTCTAACTTCCAGCCCCGGCTATTCGCGGAACGAGTTGCTACGTTTCCACCAGTGCTCCCGCAACTTTATATGAACTGTTTCGACGCGCCGCTCCCGAGCCGCGGCCAAACAACACCACCCAATCGCCATTTCCTAGGCGATTTTCCCCAAACGTATTGATAGTCGGCGACAGTTTTCGCTGGGAAAGTTTCGGCGTTTCGTCGGCGAGCAACTCTACCTCGACGCTGATTTTCTGACGGATGAAACGGGTCATAGTCCGCTGAAATAGTTTTCCACAGCGTGGTGACGTTGGTTGAAAGTTCGAACAATACTCTCGTACGGTATGAGTTCAAGTGTTCGTTACGACGCTCGTTTCACTCCTGCGTCAAATCGTGTCTTTCGTTTCGCCAACGTGCCTTCAAACCCGTAATGTAAAGAAAAATCCGTGGAAAAGCACCGTTGTTCCTTGAATGATGTTGGTCCGCTTCGTACCTGACTCTACCTTGTTCCAACGTCGACCCTGGCCAGATGCCCAGAAACGCGGCCCATTTTCTTCTCGTCGACTAATCTCGGACAATCTCTCGATCGATCGGACGTTTTCGAACGTCGAGAAGCAAGAAGAAAAGAACACCGCGGTAGTGTCCATCCGATGGTGGAGGTAAAGGTAGAAACAAAAAAAGCGGCCGATTTTATAGACGAGTTGCGAGAGCCACGGCGGCCGCCTTTCCCTTGTCCGAGGGAGTTTAATAGAGGGTGAAACGTCCTCGAACTTGCGAACAGTCCGCTTCTTTCGAATAGCTGTCCTTCTTCGTCCCCATCGACGCAGCTCATCTCAAACGTGGATTGCAGTAACGACTGAGTTCCAAAAGGGGAATTACACGATCCACTCGTTCCTTCGCACGAACCCAATCCGTTGCTTTTTCATTCTCTTTCACGACGACTTCTCTAGAGTTTCCTTGACTCTAACCTCGTGAATTTACTCGCCATCGAAGACGCTCATTTCGCGCTTCCGATTGAAATACCGTTCAAAAATCCTTCAATGCGCCGTAAGTTTGACGCACAGACTTGCAAGAACAACGTCGATACGAATTTCGGTCGACATAACGCGATCAGTGTTTTACGAGGCTGGTGGCGCGGCGAGAGCTCGAGATCGGATCACTTCTAAACTTGTAAGCCTGGACGAAAGATCTCGTCGGGCCATTTGTCAGAGCAGAATCGGTCGAATAGGCGCGCGATCGTAAAACGCGATTCAGTCCCGGGAAACGTCTCCATTCGAATAAACTCTCGCGCTCGCGGTGGAAAAGGAAAGGATCTTTTGACGATCTCGTCTGGCGAGGACGTAAAACACGATGGATTCCTTTTTCCAAAAACACAGTGACGGCTGTAAACCGCACGAAACATCGCCCCGTACCGGCGTTTACTCCTCTCGTTTCCATCGCCGAAACGCCGAATTACGATTCGCGTAAAACGATTGTGATGGATATTCGTACCTCTTCGCTCTTTGAAGATTTTCGTGTGCTTCGAAGTATTCGTTATCTCTTTGTCTTTTAAGGGGCTCTAAATTCAGCTCGTCGATCAAATCGATCAGCTTTACTTTCTTTTCTTTTCTTGCAGTCTCCCGATTTTATCGCTCTTTTATCTTCACAGTGTCAAATTTCGCTTTCGTAGCTTCAAATTATCATTTCAAAAATGTATTAAATAATACCAAATTCAGTAACAAATACAGTACGATGCGATGCAACAACAAGGATACTATTGTTACGAAACGAAAATTCATCCAGCTTGTGCCGATCGACGATACATCAGGAGTCGTGCAAGGGTTTCCATTAATCGTCGGACTATTCACTGTTCTCGCGTGTCCTTGCCGAATCCGATTCTCGTAGCCCATCAAGCTGCGTCACGCTTCGGCTACAATGTCGCTGGTAACCACCGCCTCGAACAGTGGTACCACCACCAACACCACTATCGTGCTCGCCGCCACCCTTCCGCGTCCGATGGATCGTCGATAGGTATTATTTTAGGTAGGCTACAGTATATAATAGTACATACCTATAACAGGCTCGCGTGGAGCTGCCCCCCCCCTCCCCCTCCCCTCCCCCTCAGTGGGGAGGACACGGGGCGAGAGTCAAAGGGAGAAGGAAGAAGAGGAGGTTTAGAGCGAGACGAGCGACCGAGGAAGGGAGAGGGGATCGATCGAATCGCCATTACAGCGAGTGAGTGCCGGGGTTGCTCGATGGAATCACGCCGCCGCTAGGGGTTTATACTCCGTATATATTTGCCGGAGTATCACCCTCGACCCAGTAGGATGTCGCCCCCTATCCCGGAGGGTTCGATGCTCCGGCGCGCAGCCCGCGGCCAGGGGAATGAATCTAGGAAGGCCGCTTCTCTCTCTTCTCTCTCCCTCTCTCTCTCTCTCTCTCTCTCTCTCTCTCTCTCTGTCTCTGTCTCTGTCTCTGTCTCTGTTTCTCTCTGCACCGAGTACGCGCCCGGCACTTTGGTATTGCCAAAATCTACGGGGAATTCGCACCCTCGACAGGATGCCACTTTTCGAGTGGAGTGGCTCGACTCGACAAATGTTGAACAATGGTTACGTTTTTACTATCGTTGCGGAGGACAGACTATTGGTTTTAGGATACGGAACATTGCACGGCGTCTTTGATCGTTCTTGTATTTACGAATCCACGGCAAGCGTTCACTCTGATTCGAAAGTCTGTTGTTCAGAGGGTCAGTTATTATTTGGCTTGTAATGTGGTGCTGCAGTGTATTGTACATATAGCTGAGTTTGACTTTATGGGTATTTCGAAATGAGATTTGATTTTATAGCAGTGGATTGTAGGGCTGATCTTGTTTAATCGCAATGAAATTCGACTAAAATTTCACTTAACGTTTAACGAGACTACTTTACTCGGGAGTAGAGATTCTGTTTCGTTGTTCAGTTGTTGAAAACGTTTGGTAGTCTTCCTCTTTGGATAATTCTTAGGCAATCAAATTTGTCTAGCAACATCAACTTTCAAGGAATGTCTTCGACAATATCGAAAAACAGATACTTTTACATACGCGAGTGCTTGATCTAGTAAACATATTCATCGAAAATGGTTAAAAGAACGAGGAAAAGAAATATGAACTAGACCGTGACTCAACCAGGTCGAGAAATGTTCTGTATTCTTGCGCTAACAGACGCTTTTTTTTTTACACGTGAGAGAGAAGCCCTTATTACGAGGTAAATTACAAAGAAAAGTTAGCCGAGTCTTACGGAGCCTGAAAGTTCGGCGCTTACGTTGCAGCGCTGGCCGTCGATTTACAACGAACGATGCTATCTTTCCAGATATGGCGCCGGATACGACCTGGCGGCGCGGCGGAAGAACGCGACGAGGGAGTCGACGGCAACGTTGAAGGCCTGGCTGAACGAGCACAAGAAGAATCCCTACCCGACCAAGGGCGAGAAGATCATGCTGGCGATCATCACGAAGATGACGCTGACGCAGGTGTCCACCTGGTTCGCGAACGCGCGACGGCGTCTCAAAAAGGAGAACAAAATGACCTGGGAGCCGAAAAACAAGACCGACGACGACGACGACGCGGTTCTCACGGACTCGGAGGACAACAAGGAGAAGGACGATCTCGCGGGTGACAATCAAGGGGACAGAGTCGGCGAAGAGGCGAGGAGAGGCCTCGAAGAAAACGGTGAGCGACTTTTCTGTTTTTTTTTTTTTTTCGTTTTCCTTTTTCTTTTTTGTCGTGGCCGTTATTAGCCAGGTAAACTTGGTGAAATTGTCGCGTAATTACATTAGCGATACGATTTTTCCACGGAGAACACGAAATGGAAATCTTATCATTCTGAGATGGAAAGTTCGTGTAACTAATGCTAATATGTAATTATCGGGTGCAATTATCATAAACCAACAGCGTGTACACAGTTACTTTATTCCTTCCGAGTTATTTTCTTGTTTATTTCATTAACCGCTCTCGCAGTTAATTAATGTTCTCCTCGTTGGCTGAAAAATGTTCTCTCGTTGATTGTATTGATTTATCTAATTATAAGTCGAACAACGTTACCTCGCTGCACACCCAATTATGTCAAACGGCAAAGTCAAAAATATACACACAGAGTCCCTCCCAGTAAAAAGTTGAGGTCGGAACCTGGTTTCACCAGGTAGCTACGTGCCGACTTGGTTTAGTCGATAAGCTTGCACGCGTCGATAACAGCACGAAACGCAATAATCCACGAAGTCGTGCATGCATTTGCCGCAAGAATGTTGGAAGAACAAGCTGATGTCTCGGATCTCGGAAGAAGAAGCAGCGGCCATTAGGGGCCAATTATCGATGTTCCGACGTACGGGTGTACGCAATAGGTCGGCGAGTCAGCGGCGGGAGGGGTGGGCGGTTGCGCGGTCGAGGGTGAACCCGGCCGCGAAACGTGCCGATCTCTTCGAGGAATGTCGGTAGCGTGTACCGCTCGCGTGACTAGTTTCCCCGATATCGAGTGGCCATCGGTCGCCAGTTTCTGATATTGCGCAAGCATCCATTCCGCGCACAATAACCGTACGCGACCTCACCCCGCGCCCGCCGATCGCGCGCCATTCACGGAGATCGCCGACCAGATCCTCGCCGGCCGTGGAACGTTTCTCTAAGCAGAAATCCAGCCTCTCTGATCCTCCACCAGTCCCGCTGCACGATTTACGATAAATACCACTTCGTCCTATTGGATTCGAGAGTTATACGAGAGACTTTTCTTTTTTATACTCGGGTACTCCTCGTTCTTGTTCGGCTTGTTTGTACGTTGCTTCGACGAGTAACGCCCGTTGCGGTGAAACTGCGATTTTACGGTGTCCGCACGACGCCATATTTACATATATCGCTAACAGAGCGAGGATATTTATGCAAATTCGCGTTTTTGTGGAATTCAAATGGAAGCTTTAAGTTTCGCCCGTTTCGCGGATATTACCGCGAATGTTTCATTCTGCGTACCGTGGGCAATTTTTCTTTCCCCGCTTCTAAGTTGCCTACGCGCGCGTAGAAATCCGGAAATTCAATTACCCAATAAGCTTCCCTTTTCTGCGTATGTGTTAACCATAATTCCCATGTTTACATCGTTGGTAGACTTGCAGAAAGTCTATCGTAGGGACGTCGTGCTTAGAATCTTGGACTTTTCCCTCTTCTCCACTCTGCGTAACTGTGTATGTATGTGTGTGTATACCTCAGAATGTGTCGTCGTAAAATTCCTCTCCTCCCCGTAAACTACCTCGCTATCCGATCGTGCGAATCCCGATACCACGTAACGTCGACGACGCAAGAAGCAGGAGGTCGTTTCGGGTCGGTCGAGTTCCAAAGTCGCATACCGCGAGTCGTTTGTCTCGGGCTGGCTGCAAATTCAATTTACCAAACTAGAGTTTCTCAGGGTCGTGGGTGAAATCGTTGGGGCGAGCGCGAACGCGAGCGCGAGAGAGGGCCATTCTACTCGTCCCTCCCTTCTACCCGTCGCGTCGCGTCGCGTCGCGTCGCCCGGCTCGATAGGCTACTTATTCAGGCATTTTGCCCAACGGCCGGAAACGGCGAGTTAGAAATTCGCTGCGAAACCGGCCGTGTGTCGGGCTCTATATCGCGGAGGCGGACATAATGGTTCACATGTGGGTAAACACAGTGACGGGTTGCGGGTTGCCGCGCAAAGAGATTAATGGCCTTCGGTTTGGTCCCCCGGTGAACCGGCCGCCCGGCTCGTCGGTATTGGTACGCTCGCGCGCGCGTCTCTACACGCAGCCACGCATCCACGCGATACACGTACGCTTTAACCGTGCACCATGGTGGTATCGGGTATGGAATACGTATACGTGTATAAGGTGTACAAGGTGTACACGTATGCGTACGGTGTATAGATACGTAAAGGTTGGCGCTGGACGTGACGCACGCGCGTGTGCGAACGCTCTTGCACACGTTCGTCTCCCAAAGCGTGGCTGCTCTGTGGGTGAGAGGCCGAGAGTGCGCCCGGGCTGAGTAGCCATCCGTAGGACCATATACACTCGGTGCCACGGGCTCTATATATATATATATATACATATACAGGCTGTACATATATATATGTATATATATACAGAGTGGACGTATATAGATACACGAGAGAGTGGTGGTTTGAGGCACGGTGATGTATCGGCGCCCGCGGCGAGACGAATGGTACGGACCCTCCTATGGCCACCATTACCCCACCGCACATTGGCCAATATCGGTCCTCTCTGTCTTTCGCGTCCTCTTCCACTCTGCCTCGTTGCTTGTCCTCTGTCCTCTACTGCTACCCTCTGTTTTCTCCCTCTCCCTCTCCCTCTTCCTCTCTCGTTGATTCTCTTTTCCTGCATCATTCGGTCTCCTGCCCTGGTATCTCGGTTCTTCTTTCGATTCGAGACATTTGGATGTGTTGCGTCGTCGCGCGTATCCCGCAATGCCTCGTAATTTTGAAGGACCGCGCAGGAGGAAATAAGTCCCGCGCCGAAGCGAGAAAAGGCCAAGAGCCCCGGTAGATGCGAGAGCGATTTGTTTTCTATTCCCGAGCAGCTGCTTCTCGGAGTCCGCCGATGATTTGTGACCGCGTATGAAATACATCCAAGCGTTCCGCCGTTTCGCTTCTCCTGGATATCGGGATATTGGCAGCGAGAAGCAGCACCGCCACCTCGCCGTGCCGGGTGAAACGGCAGCAACGTGGAACGAATTCAGCCGTGCGTTATGACTCGCCCGTTCCACGCCCATGAATGTCGAAAGCTGTTTCCGTATTGGCGGCCTTCGCATACGGCAGAGGATATCGTGGCGTGTGCACCACCATCGGGTCGTCGAGGCGGACAGCCGCGCGAGGTTTGCCAGGAAGTTTGCTAAATTCGAGAGAGCCCTCGTCTCCATTTCCATTCGCGAAACGTCTAAGGGAAGAGGTCACTCGAGAGCGGGGGCGCCTTCTTCGCAAGATACCCACTGCCTGGAAAGGGCAAGTGGACCACTCGACCTTTTTCTTCCCAGTGGGACAACAGCAACAGGCTATCTTCGTTGTTTCGTCGGAGAAAGTCGAGGCTGTTCTGTCCTCGCATTGAAACATCATCGTAGAAACCGTAGATAGGATCGAATCGATAACGAGATGGGCTCACATCACGCGTCGCACAGCGCGAAGATTACGAGATTAACGACTGATAAAAGGGGGTCAAAAGTTAAAGAGCCACTTGTGGACTCTGACGGTGGTATCTATTTAGTTGGCCCATAAGGTTCCCTTTACAGGAAGGAAGGGGGCGCGCGCACGCACCCTAAACCTAAACTCTCTGTTTCTCCGTATCTCCGTTCCTCTCTGTCTCGCTGTTCCAGCCGTCTACCCGTCCGTTTCTGTTTGCCCGGCGCAGGGGGTAGCGGCCCCTTCTAGCTTGGGAATTATCGCTCGACGACCCATCAAGTAAACCCTCTGCCGACTCATTCGAACCTCTTAATGAAATTCTCACCCCTGACTGACTGGCTGGCTTGGCTCGATGGTTGGCTGGCTGGCTGGCTGGCTGGCTGGCTGGATGGCTGGCTGGCTGGCTGGCTAGCTAGCTGGCAGACACTTGGGACGATCCTAGAGTGCCCCGAGAGAGATTCGCGAGAATGAGAGAGAAACAGAGAGACACGAAGAGACAGTCGGAAAGGGGAAAAAGGATACAGCTTCCCTATTTTCCCTCCTGGTGTTCTTTCTGCCTCGAGGGGGAACTAAAATCTCTCGCGCCTCAAAGTGGTTGAAGGCTTCGCTCCCTTTTTTTCACAGCATCCCTTACAGCTTAACCGTATAAGGGTTCAAGGGAGTCTCCGATACGTTTCTGCCGGAGCGTCGCCGACCCCTCGCTGCTCGCTGTATGTGTATATATATATATATATACACACACACACACACATACACACATATATATTGCACGTATATATACCCGTCTGAGTCGCGTGGATCTCACTTTCACACCAGGGATTATAAACCATTAATTCTGACATTGCGTCTAGGCCAAATAACGAGAGGGAGTGGAGGGGAGGGACTGGCACGATCTCGTAACGCGAAAAGAACCGCGTTGACCATACTGAATTTTCCATCAGTTTCCGTGGAAAATGCTTTCGCTTACTCTCGCCCTCGCTTTTTTCTCTCCTTTTTCTTTCACCCTGCGTATTAAACCACAGCGAAGAGGAGGTGACGGGGGGGAAGGGAAAAAAGTTTTACGAGCTATTAAGTTGGCTTTTATTCGTTATATACTCAGCACTCGCGGTATTCGCGTTTATGAGCGGCAGGGGAAGCTTTTTCTCCCCTGGCCAGGAGAAAGACGACGACTGTGCGCACGGTCGGGCGTCGACCATCGAAGCTCAACGGGCAATTTAGTAAATTGACGCGCGCCGGTCTGTTTGCAGAGCCGATGAGGCACGTGAAAGCGGAGCACTTGCAGCACGACAAGGACCTGGACGAGGAGGACGATCTGGACCTCGAGGAGGACCCACGGCGGGGAGAGCATCCCTTTCACCACGCGATGCAGCACCATCACCATCATCACCAAGGGTACACCCCGGAGGACCACCTCAAGGACGAGGGCATCAAGTCCGATTGTAGCACAGCCGGTGTCCCGATTCCGGCGACCAAGCCTAAAATCTGGTCGCTGGCGGACACGGCGGCTAGCAAGACGCCCCCGCCTCTCACGCACCCTCACCACCAACAGTATCACCATCTTCATCATCAGCAACACTACGGCCAACAGCAGCACCATCTGTCCAATCAAGGCCATCACCATCACTCGCAACAACCTTGGCTAGGTGGTAACGCCGGTGGCGGCGGCAGCGCTGGTAGTGGAGGCGGAAACCTGAGCTCGTTCGCGTTACCCTCATCTGCGTCGATGAGCCCGTCGGCGGCGGCGACCGCGCCGTACTCCAGCGCGGCGACCAGATACGGCGGTTTCCTCTCGTCCTCGTCCGGAGGGCAGCTGCATTACAACCCCTCGTCGTCCGGTTCGAGCTCGAGCGCGTCCTCCTCGGCGGCGGCGGGGTTTCCCGAGGTTGGTACGGACACTCCACCCCAGACACCGCCCAACATGAAGGTGGCTACACCGAATGGAGTGATCCAGGCACCACCGGGCGGTTACTGCACTGGTGGTAACGGCAGCACAACGGCCAACAGTAATCCGAATCCTTACGGGCCGAGTCATCCGGCTGCCGGCGGCTATCTCTCCACCAGTTCCGGCTCGGCCAGCAGTGGTTCCTCCTTCAGCTCCAGGCTGCAGGCATCCCCTCACAAAGACTTCTCGCCCGCTGGACAGAACTCCATTCTACACCAGCACCAGACCACTGCCAGCTTGCCACCTACAGAGGCCACTACCGCGTTCAAACCGTTCTACAAGGGGTAGGTGCACTGACCTCTAGATAATTTTCACAGATAATTTACACTGCGCGTAGCAATTCGTAGCAGTTAGCGGGAGCAGTACAGGAACGAGAGGGTGACGATGAAAAACAACTCTGGTTTCAGCTCTCAATCGATGGGCAGCGGATTCGTGTCGCCTGTTTAAGAGGTTCTCGGTCGATCCTGGATCACCGTCGCGTTCCTTCAGGTGAGTGAAACTTCCCCGCTCTCTTCTCCGGTCGTCCGGCTAAAGCCTCGATTTTTTGCCACTTAACGAACCAGATCTCCCCATCACTCTCTCTCTTTCTTTCTCTCTCGAATCGCCTTAGGCCAGCGTCGCTCGACAGAATTCCTGATGTACGTCCTCGCGTTCTCGCGTCGTGGAAATATCACGAACAAATCTCGCCTCGTATGTGTACGATTCGAGTGAAGAGAGAAAGAGAGAGAGAGAGAGAGAGAGAGAGAGAGAGAGAGAGAGAGAGAAAGACCTCGCATACCGATATCTGCCGGACAACTCGATGACAAATCATAAGTACATCGGCGACGATAATCGCGTGCCGCGCGAGGTGCGATCGTAATAACTCATCCCGCGACGTGAAAAGTGCAACACAGTTTGCGTAATCGGTTTGCAAATCGGCGGAGCCAGGGTGGATCCAGTGGCCGAGAGCTTTCCGCGGTACACGTGGTCGGCGGAAGTTGATAAGAAATTAATATTGAACGCGTCGATCGGTCGTTAGGGTTGGCCTCTCGACCGTTGAAATAATAATGGGTATGGAGCATGGAGCACCAGAGCGGCGCTCGCTCGATTGGTGAACCAGCAGTGGGCACCGTGAACGAGCAGCACGAGAGTACGAGCGGGAAACGGAGAAAGAAAACGAGAGAGGAGAGAGGCTATCGCCACCTCCTTGACAGTGACAAATGGACGGAGATTTCAATCAGTGAATGGAATCACCACTGGCTAGCCGCGTCTTTCTCTCGCGCGCAACCCAACTGCGTTATGGCCACTGACTCTTCTCAATGTGTGTTTGCCCGTCTCTGGACCGGTGTACATTCGCTCGTGTGCAACACACACACACACACACACACACACACACTCTCTCTCTCTCTCTCTCTCTCTCTCTCTCTCTCTCTCTCTTTCTTTTGGGCACACCTCAACCTGTCGCGCTGCTGACTGAATAACCGACCGACCGACCGCACGGTCCACTCGCGTACTATCCTCTCACGGAATGGAACACGCCGTGCTCGAATTAATTGAAATAAGACGCAGCGCTTGGCGTGAGCGTGCAACCCATCGAGGTCACAGCGATACTTTGCGTTGATGGATCTTTCGCTTTTGGGAGTGGCGTTTGGGAAAGTGGTTTAGTTTCGTCTCGTGAAGTTTGATTAATTCTTGGTTTGACACACGCCGTGTGTTCTGGCTCCGGGTTCCTTCGTCGCGCGACGTTCAACGACGAAAATTTGTTTGTCCTCGCGAACCCGTTTACGCACACGCTGTGCAACGTGTTTCGACTTGATTAGCGTCGTTAAGCGTTCGATTGAACAATATTACGTCGTAACGAGGCCATTGGCCTTTCAACGACGAGGCGGATTTGTTAATTTTTCAATGAATGGAAACTAGTTCTCGAGCGATTAAATCTCTTATCTCTCGTCTTCTTCGTTATAATTTACCGCCTTCTCCGTTCGCGTGGGAAAAATATCGAGTAAATAAATAAGAAACTAGGCGGACGTATATCTATGTCGGCTATCGACGTTCTCTTAATAGTAAAGAAAAAAAAAACGGCATTACTGAGACGAAAGAGAAGCTGTATCCGCGAGTCCTTGCTCTGCTCGCTCCTCTGATTTTCCTGGCTGCTCTCGTCGCGTATATTTCGAATCGTATATCGTTCGTTTCAAGGACATCGGCCTCGTCGACGTTGTAAACACGTCGAGACCAGTTTTTTCTTTTTTTTTCTCTTTTTTTTCGAAAAAAAAAAAAAAAACGAACGAGAGGGATCGAAGAGGAAGCGTGAAAGACGAAACGAGTCATTACGAGTCAGATCGATCGACCCACCGTTACGATGAAAATTTCTCTCGGCTCGATGACGTTTCGGCAATCGGCTGGCATCGCGAACAGTCGAGAGTCCAAACGATCGTTCGTTTGGCTGGAAACGAGCAACTTTCCCGGCATTATTTTCACCGAGGACTAGAAGCGACTAGGACGACTCGTGAAACTCGATTGGATCCAAGGTGCAACAAAGAGCACGATCTGTCCGTTTCTCTTGTTCGTCCTCTGTTCGTGGCTTGACCAACTGAAAGACGTCGAGAAAGAGAGAAAGAGAGAGAGAGGAAGATGGAGAGGCTAACGGAGCGGCAACGGAGAGAATCGAAGAGAAAGAGAGACGCTACCTTCGAAAGGAGAACCGGGTGTTAGCCTGGTGCTGTTATCGCGTGGCGATCTGATCCTAATTTATAGCCGCGTCCCAAATAAACTAGTTTTCGCTGTCGTCACCTCGGCCCTCTTCCCTCCTCGCTTCCCCTCTCCGCTCCTCTTGGTCCCACGTGTGGACCAAGAAACCTCTTTGGGACCTCGTGGCGTCTGGACGCTTATAACGCTCCTCTCTCGCGCCCGAAACACCAAACTCTCCCTCTTCACCTGGGCCCTCTCCTCTTTCCTAAATCTGCGCGCTCAGCCCTCCGAGCGGTGGCTGCAGCCAGCCCCAGGTATACGTATATATAAGCTCCAGATCGTACGAGAGAGAGTGGCCCTTGTTGCACCTACCTACTCTGTTCCTTTTTTCTTTTCGCCTCTCGTGTATCTCCTCTCGTCGTGTCGAGGCAGCGATGGAAAACGAAAGAGAGGAAAAGAGAGAGGACGCCAGAGTGGAGCAGCGGCGGGCGCGCGCGCGCGACGAAGACGCGAAACACCCTCGCCTCGACACCCGTGGCCTATAATTGCCAATTAGCCCGGGGATATTTAATTGCCATTAGGCTGGGTGGTGAACTGACGATCTGGGCCCGGCGATCCTTCGGCCTGACCTCGGCCCTCTCTCCCCTCTCCGCCCCCTCCTCCCTTCTGGCCACGATATTTACACGATCGCGTGGGATCTGCATAAAATTCGCGACCACCAAGCGAATCGTCGTCGTCGTTTCGTAGTCTACGTTGCCTTCGCGGACGCGAACAGGACAGCCGATCTTTTTAACGGCCACGAGATTCCGCCACGGGAGGATTCAGGTGTCTCCTCGATAAATCCTGCCGGCACGTCGTCGCGATTCCCTCCCCTCCCCCGCGTTCTCCGTCGTCCTCGCGAGAAACCGCCACCGCATCGTTTCCACTATCCTTCTCTCTTCTTCCTTCGCTTCTTTCCTCCTCGTCTCGAGGAGGCATTTCTCGAATTCTCGCCAGGCGTTTCACACCGTTTCGTCGTTTCGCGTCCTTCTTTGTCCTCGACCCTCATTTTTACTCCGGGATCGGCCGATGAGGTCGCGGCTCTCGGCTTTATTACGTCGCGACGCAGAGTTGCTCAGGGCCGAAACTCGGTAGCCCGGATTTACGTCTCGACCTGCATCGGATTCCGGCTTTTGCTACCTGGGTAACCGGAGAACCTGCTAAAACCTTCTCAACCTGGTCGTTCCTCTTCTCCAGCAACTCTCGACGGTTTGCAAATTCGTGCTCGCAACGCCTGCGTGAACCACGACGAGTCGGAGAGAATCGTTTTCCGCTCTCTCGTAAGTGGGGACCCACGTCCGACCGACGATGGAACCGCTCGGCCGAGATTCCCTCTACGAAAACTGGCACCGCTTGTTTTCCCTCGTGAGCTTACCGACGTGATTTCTAATTACCTGGCTTCTCCGGGACAATTAATCGCGTACGATCTCCCCGGAAAATGGTTCGCCACCGGTCGTTAATACAGTCGTCGGCGCGGTCGAGTGTTGTAATTATACAATTAAACGGCGAACAACGTCGTGGAGTCGAGTAGAGTAGAGTAGAGTCGAGTCGAGTCGGAAAACACGTCGACATCGCGTCCGGTAATTTCGGCTCGTACATGGATCAATTTTAATAATCATCGTAATTTCACGCGTTCGTTCCCGTCGCGGCATGCAAACAACGAGCAACTCGCGCGACAGATAACGGCGGTGACGCGCCAATTAATCCTGCTTTCCCGTCGAATCTCGCTCCTCCTTTCCTCCTCCCGAAGACACTCGTTCACCAGGTTCAGAGCGCGACGACCGTTCGAAATTTCGCCAGCTATCGTCCCAGCGGATCGTTCTCACCTGGCGTCACGCTGGTTTCTCGTCCTCGTGGTCGGCGCACGTGTCGATTTCACGAGATTCTGCACCGTGACCTTCTTCCCCTCCCCGCCCTTCGTTCGCGCGAAATTATTACGACGCCGCTCGTTGCTCGTTGTCTCGCAGGTTGCAGATCATCGTCGCGATTACTCGTGAATTATCGTCACGGGTCTCCTCCCCAGAGAGGTACGGCCGCTCGGCGAGATCTTAATCCGGCTTATCTCGACTCTTGGAAAAGGATGCTCCAACGTGAAAATGGGGAAAATTCGCACACCACTTTGTCAATCTCTTTCGATCATTTCGCATTCGTTGAAGGAGACTTGTTGAATAATGTCATTAACATGTTTCCTTCCCCCCTGGCGGGATGTTTGAAATGACACAGTTGCCTGTAGGAAATGTATATTATTTGTTAGTACTATATATCATTATAGAAGTTTTATAAGCAACTGTACAATCTTATTATTTCAATAGTCAGTGTGACTGATTTCAGATCTTCTTGTTTCCTGCATCTGCACAAAAGATATTCATAAAATTTAGAATAATTTCTTTTTAGACAGAGACGTAATTGTATAAATTTGTTTATTTAACTCTCCGAGTACCGCAGCAAAGTGACCCATGCCGGAGTCACTGCTGACTCACACCGACACTTCACTAACACATAGCGGCTCAAGCTCGAGACCCCCACCAATAGTGTACGAGCACAGTTACGGTTGTTCGAGCTCTAGACGTTACCATAATACAATGTAATAAATTTCGAGTTATGCTCGAATTTTCGTTGTATGTATGCAAAAAAATAATAGATTGATAAATTATAAAAAAAATTATATGTATCGCGAAGTATTGCATTCATTACATATAATTTTTTGGATTTTGTTGATTGGGCATTTCTTTTGCATGAATCGCATACAGGCGAGTATCTGTTGTTACTTCCTATACAGAAACAGCATCTAGCACGCTTATTGTAATAAAAGGATGATTGTATGGTGGACTGTATTTCACTAACTATACAAATATTGCGTGTATGATACGAGTCTGGAAAATGTGTACTGCTTCTCTCCTCATGAAAGACTGACTGACTGTTGCTAAGAGACTAAATGTTGCTACGTGACTTTTTAGTGCCAGCCAAGGATCCTTTTTCCTAGACTTGGCTTTGTTTCTACCCTTACAGAGATGCTAGAATACCAGGACATCTGGAAATTCTCGGCAAGGTCGAGCTGTGGTGGGGGTGGTGGTATTTTTCACTTCACACAAATATGTAACTTCTCACTGTGTGCGTAATCGTTTTCAAAACTACGTGGTACGACGAGTGACAGTGACTCCGGCATGATATTCGTAGGGTTAAACATCTTGATATGGTTATTTTATTATTACATTTTCGTGAAGCAAAGTCAAGTATACAGGATATTCGCGTTATTTTATTCGTCCAGCTCTGTTTCTCTGAGAAATGGTAAACAAGAGGAAAAAATGGCATAGAATAAGTTGTATCGTTTACTATGATCATAACAATTTTTTATGTTTGCAATATTTATCACGAAATTAAAGTGACCTTTAATTTCTTATTCAGAATGCTACTTCTTTTTGTTTGTCATATGAAAGTCAAGACGAATTCAATCATATGGTAAATGATGATCCTTTACAGTTGCGAAAGGTCAGGAATGACAGAAATGGTTAGAATATTTTAGAGTCGGAGCTGAAACACACGCGGATAAATAGTAATTGTAAATAACAAACTGTTATTAAAAATGTCAATAGTATTCTTAAATCGTTCGTTGCATAATTCAGAAATCCACTGGGTTTGTTGCACAATTCTGTAAACGAACGAATTAAGACAACTTTAATTTAATTCGGTTCTTACAAGAAAATATACCGAAGTGTCAATCACCGATTTTGATGAAATTTCGTATAAATGTAGCTTTCAAAAGAATATTTAACCCGTATTTTTTTATCGGCAATCGTCGATGTTAAAAGCTGAAAACTACCCTCAAAGTGAATCATATTTTGTCAAATATCTCGGAAATGATTGAAGACACTGTTTTTGTGTTAATTGATGAAATTAGAGTTTTTCAACGATAAATTTAACGGTGTATACCATTTTGCAAAAAAACCTTTTGTTCAAACAATATATATTTAAAAAACCGTATTTTTTATAAGTCGATAAATTTTCTCGAATATTTGTTTACGAAAACTGTAAAACTGTTCAAACACAAATTACGGATAAAATGGAGTCTTGATACGGGTGAAATATCTTTTTAAAATCTACAATTATGCCAAGTTTCATCAAAATCGGTGATTCACATTTTGGTATGTTCCCTCGTTTGTACCAAATGAAACAGCAACAGATAATACGCAGTCAAATCAACGTGGAACGAAACATTCGAGCTCATGGTCGAAGTTTCGAGTCGTTTCGATCATTCTCACTTTCATCTTCGCGCTGAGAGAATAGAAACTCGCCGTGTTGGTTCCAAGACGTGTTACCCAGCGTTCATCCTGCTAATCAGTGCAACGATATCAATTCGAAAGTTAACCGTTCAAAGACCATCAATTTGACAGTGTATTCTCGTTTTTTTTCTAATCGTATCCACGGACGATGGACAGACGGATAGCGCAACGTTTCCTTCGAAACGAAAGAAAAATCCCCCGGAAGATTAAACGACTAACTCGACGGTTGACAGTGTGAGGTTCGAGTGCCGAGGGAATAGAAGACACGATCTGAGAGAAAGAGAGAGAGGTTCGGAAGCGAGAGACCGCGGATAGACGAGACAAACCGCGAACCGCCGCTTTCGTAACGTCGGTTCTCGTGTCGAAGATAATGGAGAACGGATAAACAGGTTTCTCACCGAGAGAGCCGAGAGTGATGGGGCTGAAAGTGGCGGGAGCGGTATTAAAAGCACGTCAATTACGAGAACCCGGTAGCAGAAGCGACCCGGTTCCGCTTTTCGAGGCCTCGGTGCTATCGATTTCGTTCACGTGAAATTCCGCCTCCGACGGAAGCCGGGGACGGGAATTCGCGGCGAGCGAAAGCCGAAATTCACGTGACGCTTCTTCCGGACGCGGTGCTAGGTGGGAAACCTAGGTGCACGCGTGTGTGCAGGTTCCTTGCCGCGTCGCGTTCACCGGGAAACCGGTGTTCATGAATATTCGCCGACTGCTCGATTCTCGAACACTCGTTTGAATAAACGAACCGAACTCTCGGTCGCAGACTGTACATCGTGTCCGATGAATTTCATATAGATGAAAAATACATGGCGCCGGCTAGCTCCCTTTGACCGAAGGATCACAACGTGGCAGCGCGTGTCTTTATTGGGCGAACAAAGTGAAAACAAGAATAGCAACGGACGGGGGGAGTGCTTTTGAATACATACAGGCTGTCCCGGCATAATTTTTTATGTAGATTCTACGAGCGAAAGTAAGAAAAATATATCGTGTAAACGTATGTTTAAAAAATGTCGTATAAATATACGTTCAAAAAGTGTTACATAAACGTATGCTCAAAAATTCTTCGTTAAGAAAGAATTCTTCATAACGAAAATTCGAAGTAAGAACGAATCGGCAATATTTGCCAAGCTGTGTTTTCTAGTTGTATTTTCTGCGAGATCAGCCCCCCTTTGCACTCGCTTCTACCTTCTGAGGGACAGATTGATATAAACAGGAACGTTTATATCACGTCCTTTTTTTATTTTCACTCATAGAATCTCCTGACAAAGTTATGCCGATAAAAAATCTGTGTGTGATATACTCTGTGTGTGCAACTGAAGAGTGGACGAATAGAAAAAAACGTCACGATGTTCTATTATATTTAGAATTACTCGTCTCGTAAATAACGAAGACTCGAGACTCCCGTGAAACTCCGTGGAACATTCTGCAAATAGTTTAATAAATTGTTTGAAGAAATATTCGAAAATTGGGTACATGGCCATCGTCGTGAGATCAAACTAATTCCACTGCACGTTCCAAAGTATATACGAGAACGCCAGACTCGTAACACTGATAGTTCGAAGTAACAATCGCAGAAAGAAAGAAATACACGATCCTCGGGCTAATCACCGGGCAATTACTTTGTCCATCGTCGCCTTCCTCGTCCACCTTGCTTGGACGACTCCCTCGGCGAGCGAATTTCCAAGAGAAAGAAAGAGAGAGAGAGAGAGAGAGAGCCTCGCGACGAGTCAACATCAAGTAAAAAGTCGCGGCACGGAGGTTGGCTGGAGACGAGAAAGTTTGAACGTGGCCGGTGGTGTGCTCCTCGAACGACTTGTCCGTGTAATCGCGCGGCATTTGTCATCCACGTTTCGCGTCATTTCGGTTTACGCGCTCGGCGAGGAAGCGGAGGGGCCGCGAGCAACGGAATAAAGAGAGGCGCGGCCGGCAGGGCGACAGATAGCCCCCGCGGCGCTTTGAAATATTCGTCGGACGCCATCGGCCACTGTCACGCCGTTGAAACGTCCAACAAATGGCTACACAGCGTCTCGTTTAATCGAGCCTCGTCGAGCGTGGCAAAAATCACGCGCGTCCAGTCCCCGGTTAATTGTTTTCCCTTAGTGCTTGCTAATCTCAATCGAGGCGACGTATCCACGATCCCTCCTTTGGCTACCTGTTTTTTTTCTATTTTTTTATTTTTATTTTATTTTACATCGTGTTACAAATCGCCTTGCGTTATTCCACAAGATTGCTCCTGGATGCTTGGGTTATATTCAAAGTACTAAAAGCTAGAGTCCTTCTGCTCTCCTTCTCCTCGATTTACATCCGCAGCCGAGTGAATTATTCGGTCCCCTGCTTCGTGATCTTTTTAGCAATTACCCAACTGTCAACCGTAAGCTTCAGTATATAGGTGAAATATACTTTAGAGTTTGTTTAAATGAAATGAGGGCGAATTCGAGATGTTAATATTCAGGATCGGATTCTTCTTCTGCGAGTATCGTCTTGCAGCAAATTTTTTCGAATCGGAAGAAAGAAGAGGAAGCGAGATCTCCGTTGCATCCTCGGTATTACGATCTGCGGCGTGTATCGGTCCCGTTTCGAGTATCGGTGTATATATAGCGGAGAAGCGAGGGCATTTCAGTCAGAGCGTGCAGAGACTCTCCGCGCTCGGAGGCGGAGGCCTGTATCGGTCACGGTGATCGTGGCAGCGCACGTACACGGACTTGTTCGCTAGGTGAGACACGGTAATCGCGTATCGATAGTCGCATGCCGTGTAAAACGTCGATCCGACGCGACGCTGGCATACATAACGCTCCGCTAACGGCCATCGCGTTTTTCATCTTACCTCTGTCGTGTTTATTTTCTACATCCTTCTTCTCATTATTCTGAATTACAGTCAATTTCGCTGACTCCCTTCCACGAAATTCGCGTTACAGAAGATTTTTTTTTTTTGTTCGTGCAACGCGAATAATACAGAGCAACGTGTTTGGAATGATCATTGCCGTGCCAATTTTTATTTTCCATGTTCTGACAAACAGGACAGTTTAAAAAAAAAAAAAAATACGTGATATGTACATGTATGTTATATTATTGATTGAAAAAGAAACTAGTAGTAAAGTCTGTTTTACTTCATAGCAATTTGACTTCATAGAAATAATTTGATAAATTTATTACGTGATTACAGTTAAAAACTAGTTAAAAAAATGTTATGCTCGACTAAAGCAAATTTAGTTTTCGAACGCGAGGAATTTCCTTTCGTAGCGCGTTGTTGGAACTCGTGATCATATCGCAAAAGGAATATTAGGGGAATTTGAAGCTGTTAACATTCCAACATTCCAACGGCAACGCAAACTATATTCCTGATCGAACAATCAGGGAGATGTAATTGCGAAGGTTTCGCGAATTTCTCCATAGTTGCGCTAAGTTTATATATATATATATATATCGATTCTTGAATGCCAGAGCGTCTGAGGTAGCGCTGGTTCTAATTTCACCCGATGATCGAATCCTTAGTGAGTTTTCGGCATTCGAGCGCGAAACCTCGATCGGAATCTACTATCGGGAGCTGCAAATTCGTATGATACGAAAGAGGATGGAGAATAGACACCCGTCCGAGGAATTCTTACGTAACGACAAAGAGAAGACGTAGAACTTGAGTTATGTCGTGTCTTACACGGCACTGTCCACGTCGTCACTGCCTAATTAATTCTCGATCGTCGAAGATCTAAATGGAGGTTGTTAGACTCATTACGTCAGTATCTGTCACTTTTGTAAATCAATCAAAACCTTTGTTTACTCACAGGTAAACACACACACAGAGGCATAACACAATTGTCATTAACCCACCGCCTGCTGTGCCGGAGTCACAGTTTTGAGTCGAGGTGTCTATCACTGTTTGGTACAATATCAGTGAGGACCTTGGTCCCGAGCGACCGTTACACTCTGTACAGTATCGATCAACCGTCCGGACGACCCTAAATATGTATTTATTAGTGGGATATCCGTGTGAGTCAGAAATGACTCCAGCACTGGACGCTGAGATTCAGTAGTCGGAGGGTTAAAGTTTCTAAAAATTTAAATTACGCCCACACGTCTGTCGCGTGGTCGTGCAAAAGCAAACCACAAACGAAAGAGCGAAGCGAAGAGTGTCAGCGTAAAACACCTGCCATGTTCCAATTACGGAAACTATCTTCCTTCTCGAAGTTGCCGTGTCATATCCAATTAAACGGAAATCTATCTTTAGCTTGAATGGCGAACGACCATCAAGTATACCATCAAGCTCGATGTCTTCTACTTCTCTGTCCGTATGAACGTGCTGATATTTTTAAACATTGTGGCGATCCGAACGTCTGTGACGGAACGACCGCAACGCGGGAGGTCAGATACTCGACGGTAATCCCGTTAATCAGACGATAACAGAAGACAGAAGCGGCACGCCATGTGGAACCGGTACGCCATGTGACGAGCCACGTTAGCGACGTTCCATTTGCAGCAGCGTGTCGTGAAACGGGAAGAAGGTACGGAGAGAAGCGGCATCGGTATCGGTCTTGACGGTATCATTGTGTGCACAGAGAGAGAGAGAGAGAGAGAGAGAGCACACGCTTGTCTACCAGCTGAGACGGCATGGTAATCGCGTATCGATAGCCAGCCACCGCGTATATTGCCTCGATCCACCGCAACGCGGACGTGTATTGCGGCCCGCTAATAGTTAACTATGATCTTACAAGCAGTTTACATCCAACCCATCTGGCCGCGGTTGCAAAAACCTACAGGGTTCGCCTTCCAACGTAGAAAGACGTGAACGTTTCTTCCTCCGGGGGTGAGGTTACATCCATCTTTCTTTTTTCTCTCTTTTTCTTTTGTTTTTGCTTATTTATAGCACTATCCGTGGGAAAGACGTAGCTAGGTTATTCGATTCAGTTTTGAGTTTCGATATTTCAAACTTTGCTTTGGGTATGTATGTGTATAGAGCGAGATGCCAATGATGATGAGAAAATTTAAACTGATGTAACTTTGTAAAAGAAGAACGTATTCTATTTGGTCTTATTTCAAAACGTAAAGTTTCTACTTTGACAGCTGTTAATTTGTTTCTTTTTTTTTTTTTACATCATGTAGGGGATGAGAAAGTGAGGATATTTCTTTATGAACTATAGTCTCGAAGATAAAGTTTCCACTTTACAACGATTCCACAAAATTTGCACGATTTTTTTTATTTTCATCATTTTATCGAATGTTGAATGCTATAGTTAAACGACAAACTCTAATGTTTCAAGTTTAATACAATAAGAAAAAAAATCATACAGTGAGTTTTACAACACTAGAACTACTAAAGTGGTCAAAATGACCAACTGATAATTTTCGTTAGACATTTTATAGACGTAAAAACAGTGTAGTTTTAAACATTTACATAATTTTTCATAAAATATATGAATAAAAGCTTGTATACTCTATTGCATTATAAAATTTTTCTATTTCTTTATCTTCAATGTCTAGAGAATACAGTATCCTCACTTTCCTATCCGCTACATGATTTAAAATCATCTTCAAATGATTAAAAACGAACTTATGATTGTAGTATCTTCATACTTTAAAATGAGACCAAGTGGATCGTCATATGATCCTTCACAAAGTTATGTCAGTCGAAATTACCGACAATTTTTCATTATCATTGTTGCTTTCGTGCTCTTCACTATATATTTTATTATAGAATACATTCCGAGATACACTGGTTTTTAATTTAATAACGAAACAGCAAGGAAATATCGTCCACGTTTCGTCCATCGAGAGAAAGTGATTCGAATAATTCGACGCGTTATTGAATTATGATAATTACAATCGAAAATATCAGTGACGAGGTGTATAAATAATAACAATACATTCTTAGCGCAAGTACACGCCACACACACTATACTACACAGAATGACAAGAAGAACAAAGATCAAAAAGATTTTTTTTTTCCTTTTTTTGCCTTGTGTGTTTCTTTCTGCAGTCCTTGGGATTTCTTACAAATCCTTGCATTTAAAAAAAATTCTTACTGGTACTAACGTTTTCTTGACAAATGTGTATGCTAGCAAGAAAATTTTCAAAAGTCCTGCCTCTTTGGAACAAGATCTTGAAAGATCTTGAGCCTTGTATAGGAGTCTGGACTTCTTTCTTCGACACTTTCCCTAAAATGGGAGAAGTTGGGTCTTCCTAGAGATGTTAGCCTAGCCGAAGGTTAGTCCTATCTAACGTTTTCTTAGATCTAACTGCAGGACCAAGGTTAATGGTATTGCATTCCGTTACATAACGTACATCTTTGCTTTTGATGAAAAGTCGTTAATTGTATGTCCTTACAAATATGCAGTCGAGCAGTTCGTACAAGTATCTACACGACATATACAAGGCGGTCCATTTATTAAGTGAGGTACCTAAACATCTTTTCAATGATGCAAGAAATATTTTTTGCCTAACACGAATGATAATGCCGATAACTGATAAGAATATTCTCTTCAAGTCCTTTTCACGATTATTGATGTTTCTCTTTTCATATATTTTTTTTATTGTATCGTGTAACTGGTAAAAAAATACGTTCAGATATATAAAGAAAATGATCTTGAAAAAAGGTAAAAATTTACCTCTGTTGGAATCATAGACATTGGCCAAGACGTGACAATCGCGAGCCTATATATTATTACTATTTATTACATCGTCAATGATAATCTCTCCTAGTTCGAAATTTTGGTTAGTGTATCGAAATTTGTCATTCATATTCAACGCAAGAAAAGAACGATACGATACTCTTAAATACACTTAAATGGACCAGTATAGAGTTGAATGATCTATTCTTCAGATGTAAACCGTTTCAAAAAACTGATCAGAATGAAATTTGCCCGCAGGCCAATTAGCCAGAAATTTTATAGGTCGCAGTCTAATAATTCTCTTTAAAAATGTCAAGAAAGTTTCTTAATTGCGTAACACTGCAGAACGCATACGACTTTATGGTTTTAGATGCGTGAATGTAATGTTTATATTTCGAATAATGTTAGTTTTATTGTTTGATTATCTAGACTAACACTGATGCTATAATTATGATAAAATTAAATTAGCGAAACCTAATCTAGAACTACAAAGTCGCTGTTAGTACGCACGCATTCGCAATGTTAAATGATTAAGAAACTTGTTCAAGAGAATTATTAGGTTTCTTGGAAAAATTTTACTTTCGTGACGAGTAGAATACAATACAAAAAAAAAAAAAAAAAAAAGAAAGAAAAGAAAGGTCAAGATCAATTTTACGACAGGTTCTGTATGTATTTCCATCAAATCTAAGGTGTAGAATTCGTCTGTGATTGCCACGAACAAACACTGTACAATTTACATTGCGAGAAATTAAAATTTGGAAGAAAAGTTTGGAAACAGAATGTTATCATCTAAAGTTGCAATTCCTTTATCAAGTGTTTTATCATAAATCGCGAAAGCCACACTATTGGCAGCTGTGCTATTAGAAAATGCATGGCCAGGCCGGTGGAGGCGGGATAGTCACACAAACGAGGCGCGCAGAGTGGTCAGCAGCTTGTCGGTGGCGACGTAATCTCTCTGGTAATCGTCCAGTTACAGACATACAAACGATATTTTCACAAATCTCACCTGCCGGTGACGACCACAGGACTGGTTAAACTACTCGTAGACGGCCCTCGTCTAATTGCTAGAGATTGTCTTTGTTATCGAGCCCGCTTAATCGTTAGAATCCAGAAACGATTTTAGAGGCTGACCCTAATCGCGCGATAGACAATCACCTCGTCCGACACACTGGCGGTGTTTCTCTCCGGCAAAAGGGAGAACGTTATCGAGCTGTCGTGCTATTAATTGCGTTTTCTAGGATTTTGATAAGCGTGGAAGCGCGCGCGCGTGTGTGTAGCGTCTTTGAGTACGCCTGCTGCTTATCAAAGCACGGAGTGGAACGAGAGAGATAACAGAGTACGGAGAATTTCGGAAAAATTCTGCACGATAAATTTACCATGTTTTGTCATCGCGTCGTTTAAAATGGAAGGGAATGCCGCGAATTTGTCTTTCACGTTTCGTGTGTCATGTAATCGCGATCGATCATTAATCGACATCGACGGACACGTTCCACGTTCTATTTTCGGTCATTCTCGGTATTTTCAATCACCCTTCTCCCGATTTATAACATTTCGACTTGTCGTTTGCTCACGAAAATTTGAAAATCGAACATAAAACGACGTAGAGACACAAGCAGCTAAGACGATCCACGTCTCTCTCTCTGTTGCAGGATTAAGTGAAGGACGCAAGCGCCCGCCGCTGAGAGATCCTGGGATTTACTACCGTGATCTTCGGGAGGAGAGTGGCGAAACTAGGATGAGGAGGAAGAAGAAGAAGGATGCGAGAGAAAGCAGAGAGCTTCTTGGAGAGCACGAGAAAAAGCAGGAGAATAACTTTCGGAAGAAAGAAAGAAAGAAAGAAAGATAGAAAGAGAAAGAGAGGAGGAAAGGTGGCACAGCGGTTCGTCCTTGAGATACATAAATCGTCCCGGTGGCGTGCAAGGTGCGACTGCGGAAGACGAATGACATTGGCTGCAGCGCATGCGCGCGCCAATTGGGTTGGCTCGGAAGAGATTTAGGAATTACAGAGGAATTACGTCAAAGTATACGTCTGCTTACGCGTTCGGGTTCGCGAGGGAAAAAAGAAGAAGACGCCATCGCGAGGAGGAAAACGTGAGCCGCGGATGATACGTCTGTGACGTTCGCAGGAAATTTCACGGACTCGGACGTTCTTAAACCGAAAATCAAGGTGTTTGTCATTCGTCGAGAGCAGCAGCGGAAAAAGAAATTCAATGCCCGAAACATCGTGCAAGTTGGCTCGTTCACGCGCCCGGGGGGGATTCCTTAGTCAGCCAATTCTTCACCGTCGGTCGTTTCGCGCGTTTCACAATGGTTTTCAATTCTGTAAATAAAGGGAATCGTCGTGCACTCATTCGTTTGAGAAAGAAACAAACGCGGTAACGCGCGTCGAAAATCGTTCGTTTTGTACATAAATCGCGGATGGGGAGGAGGGAACGAGTTGACCATCGATCCAAGGATGTTTCTCGTTCCTCGTTTACCCGTTCGTCTGTTCATCAGCGGATCTCGTCGACTGAAGAAGTCGGGGACCCGCGAACCACACGGGCAACGTGCAAAGTAGCAGCCATTTCGGATAAACCCAAACGACTGACTCGTTTTGGGGAAGTCCAGGTCGTAAATTGATCGTAAACCGATCTATTCTTCGCGATTGAATTCGTCGAAATTTATCAAATGGGAGATCGTTGGAATCGCAGAGAGACCAACGAAGCAACCTTTTGTATAAGGTTGGTCCCTCGTACCTCCGACATGTACGCGCGTAATGGGTGCCGTTTAGTTGTTTGTTGAAGACGAGGCAACAAGGCGGAAGGTGAAGAGGAAGACGGATCGTACACAGCGGCTACTTTATCCTTAATCTACCAGTAACTGTTTAATTAAACTCCCGATGGAATATTCTCTCGTATACACGCGAACACGTTGTTCGCATTGATAAATAAAAAGGTGGCCAGCAGAAGCGTAGATCTGGCATTAACGAGAGCTGGACCTATGGAAAATTCGTCGAGGCGTGCTCTCGAATATCCAGCGCATATCGCGTCCGCGAGTGTAGTTTTTCGATTGGCAGACACGCTGTCCACGAAGGGCCGGAAATTACGGTGCAGAGAAAAGAAGAATGGTAACAGTATCGGCAAATTAATTAAGAGTGAAAATTCGTCCTTTTCCCGGTGCACTCGCGATCCACGGACTTCCGGTTTCCTGCGGCCGCGGCGCGCGCACCACGAGAATTCCACACTCCGCGATAACACGCGTGTCTACCTTTAATTAGCATCGTACATTGTCTTCGTTACATTCAACCCTCTCTCTGTGCAATATATCGTTTTAGAAATCGTTCGAGAGTCTCTCGTGATCGCGCTCTCGCAGGCCGGGCCAAAGTGGAAGTTTCTCGCTCGATGCTAAATTCTATGCACGCGTGTGTGTGTGTGTGCGTGCGTGCGTGCGTGTGTGCATTTGCTCGTGTTTATGCGTGTGGCAAGCAAGATCGATCCGTGATCTCTTTGTTCGGTCCTTTAATTTGCTTAAAATCCTCGTGATCTCGCGCGAACGAAATATCGCGGCGATCGTTAGATGAGGATTTCCGTCATATCATTTCCATTCGATTCGCCATCCATAGATCCGGGACGGAGGAGGAGAAGCGCGATCGATCGATGATAAACGCGAGGTGCGCTCGAGATTGTTGATATTTTTTTATATTACATGTACGTGGCGCAAATCGTCCCTCCTTTCGAAGAGTACGTATTCACAGCGGCAGAATGGGAGCACTACTTGCCCACTCGTCTCTCGAGCCTCGTGTCATGGTAAAGAACGAGCAAAATGGAGTGATTGGTGAATGAACGTAGAGAAAGAGAGAGAGAGAGAGAGAGAGAGAGAGAAGAGTGATAACGAACGAAGCAAAAACAAAAAGAAAATTAATTATAGAAATCGACTATCATTTTGTACTCTGGCATGTGTAAGCTTGCGCGTGCGTGTGTGTGTATGTTATCGTCGACGCTTTGTGTCGTTGCGTTGGAAGAGAAAAGCTGAACGTACAGAGAGCAAGAGAGTAAGAGAGAGTGAGAAACTGAGAAGAGCAGAACGATGGGAGTAATTGTACATTGTTTTGTAAAGAGTACATTTATTTATATCTGTGATAATGTGGCGAGGTTAGAGAGAGTTGGCGAGAAAAGGAAGTTGCAAAACGGGAGAGAGAAACGGTCGGACAAGAGTGAAAGAGAAAGGAAGAGTGAAATATATTAGGTGTACGATTTAAAGAAAAAAAAAAGAAAAAAAAAATGAAAAAAAAGAGAATAAAATGAATTAAGGAGGAACAGTACGGTGCTGGTGGTCTTCGACCGAAGATGGTCGGTGCTGGTGCATTCATTGATACGTATATCGTAATAGGGTAATTAATAGAGACTCGATCGTGGTTTTGTAAATAATCATCGCAACGTGTAGCCGGGTGATAACATCGAGGGTCGAGTGTAATTGTCCTGAGTAGAAGGAGAAAAAATAAAATAAAAAGTAAAAGAGGAATCGTAAGATAGGGACAGAAAACGAAGAGAAAAAATTTTACGCGTTTCTTGTACATGATCACAGAATATCCTCGACACAAAGAAACAAAGAGAGAACTATCTGTTGTGAATATATATAATACAGGTATTAGGTATATAGATATATATAAATATATATATATATATATATATATATATATATATATATATATATATATATATTACGATTAATAGGTTCTACTTGGTTGTTCGTACGAATTCAATTGTAAATTAATTAAACTGTACATAGTTCTAAATGTGAATATAGACAGAATATATCTATTATTATTATTATTATTATTATTATTATTATTATAATTTTATTATTATTATTGGCAACATCACATTATTATTATTATTATTCTATTATTATTATTGTCTATTACCATTATGAATTCATTATATTAAAAAGGAGACTATTATGTTGTACATTTACACCTTTTATTTTCGTTTTCTTTTCGTTTTTTTTTAACCTTAATCGTCCCAGGTCACCTCCTCTTCCTCTGTCAAGTGAAAAAAAAAAAATTAAAATATTATTTGTATAACGCGAGCTAATGGCGCATTCAAGATGAACGAGGTATTATATTTTTACACGATTTAATAAGAAAATTCACGATTCGTTTTACTCTCACGACAGACACAACTGGAATTTCCAAGTGAACGCGTATCCTTTCATAAAACAGTCGGCGCCGCTTTATTTCCACTTAATTTTAAACAGTCATTTTGTAATCCGCGATATGTATCACCTTAACGTCCAATTTGAAGACAAGGATTCACACAGATTGGAACGATTAAAACGTGACACGCGTGTGAAGTGAATATCAGAATTCTAATTTCCATACATATAGCGGCCCGATAATTCACCAATTTTCAAATTTGCCCAATAAAACGAGGAACACGGAGCTGACATAATTGAAGAATAGATGAGGATCGGTGTATAGAGGTTGACAGTTAACCGACCGGCAATTATTCACGTGAAAAATTCATTATAAACTAATTTCTCTCGGTTTTATCGCGCGTCGAGCAGGAACAGACGACTGAGTGGTTTACACGGCTTTTCGCGATCGTGATTTTTACGATCGTTTCGCGATCGCCCACAGCGCGTTATTTACAGATCGGATTTATACTCGGAAACTTCCCACGAAGATCCGAGGCGTTCGCCGGTTCGTGACGCATAAATCAGCCGACCGCTTGTCGCGCGTCGTTCGGAGAAAGCTCCGCTTCCAGCGCCACTCTTTCCACCCCGCGCAAAAAAACACGCAATTGTCTACTTTGTTGCCTAGATTTATCACGCCGCGCCGTATACGAAATCGCTGGGACTCGGCGTGTCCAGCGTCGCCTTCTTCTTTCAACGATGGGATTACCTCAGGTAAGGAACTCGCGAACTCGTCGAGCCTGTCGATCGACGATGTTGCCGTGTGTCGTGCAAATTTGTACGAGACACGTGTACCCGAACGTGTAGTCGAGCGAACTAAAACTAAAACCTGAGGAGGAGGGCAAATCGTTTCATCTTCTCGAGTTGGACAATCGAACGTAATAATACGTTCGTAAATCGAGTAGATCCCAAGTATTTCTACTCCCACACGTGACCACACGTACGAATTATTTCACGCCAAGTGAAATCTCCTACTCAACGAACGAAAGGCTCTTTCCAGAATAGAAGTACCTTCTATTTGACTGAAGAACGAGGCGCACTAAATAGTCGCGTACTAAAATCCTAAGAATCGTAAACTGATGGACGAGAAAGAGGGTGTGACAATCCGCTAAGACAAAGGACCCGCTTTGGTAGATTTGCTCGGTCGCGTGGTCGCATGTGGCGCCGTCTACGCGGAGGACGCGGAGGGCAGACAGTGCGCGCGCCAAGGCAGATGCGGCGTGGTTTACAAGAGGAGGCTGCGACGCGACGGCCCTTATATCATCCGCGAAGAAATATGAGATCTCTCGCAGCCGACTGTTGAACGTGTCGCGAGGCTCCGCGGGTGCGCGGAAACCTTTCGTAGCGTGCGCGCCACCGCCGCCGCGGTTAACCGTCCCTGACGCGACCGGATACGCCTCGCCTCGCCTCGTTTCGTTTCCTTTCCTTCCGATGAATATGCACGCGCCCTCCACCGAGGGAAACCCACCGACGTATTGCGATGATTTAACGCGTGCGCCGCGCGTGCCTACCAAACGTGGTCATGGGAACCACGCGATAGTCTCAGCAACCTGCTGCCTCGCAGACCTGCTGAATATATCGAAGATGTCACGCTTTAAATGTAGGTAATGCTTTCCACAGTGAAATTTCACTAGGATTAATAAGAACTGAGTGTATCAAGAATATATAGCATAAACATATGTGTCGATCGTGCACCTTGATATGTCTGTTGTTCTTGAAGGACCACTCGCTGGTATGGGAAATGAAATGAATTTTTAACCTGAATCATTGACCTTAATTTTTAGAATCAGCCTACTGGCATCTACAACGGCCTACTGCCACTCCCGAAGACTTGATTGTAACCAACACTTACATTCGCTATGACATGCTCTTTCACTAACTTTGTTCTCGATGTCTCAATTGTGACTAACATTTATTTACATTTACTATGAGAGTATTTTTTGACTAACTGCCGTTCTCGACTAACTGATTAGCGTCGTCACTAACTATGACTAGTTCTTTGAACCCCTTCGCTGCCCCATTCGAGAACGAAACATATTTCATACGCGTTGACTAGATAGTCGATAGCCAATCACGTTTAAAATATGGGCCGGTTTAAAGTATTTTATTGCCGTGATATGATCGGGAGATCGATGCTGAATCGTTCATTGAACCATAAAATAAAATAAACGGAAACACTCCCGGCACAATAGCCTTGGGGGAGCTTATAACGGTGGACGTTAGGACTTTTCGCCAACGCAAAAAAGAGAATAAATCGTTGTCCGCGATAAATACAAGATGATATAATTTCTTTATATCGACAAAAGAAATCGTGACCTGTCTTTCGCCTATCAGCAAATTCCAGTCGAGTATCGTTCACAGTATATCTCATTCAGAAGTCGGAGCGTTGGTCTTCAATTCAACTCATACACCACAGATGAACTGCAACGTGTAAAACAGTAAAAAGAAAGCCGACAAATCGCGAGACCAGAGAAAGCCCAAGACTAATCTAAAGTCACGGCGAAAGAAACCTGTCCACCCCCTTTGGCGAGGGCGGCCAGTCGTCCGGCGAATATGGCTACAATAGTAATATTAATAATAGGGATAACAGCGCGCAACGAGCGGCATATCGATAACCCCGTGCAGAGCGGCCGGGCATTACCATAAATTTGAATGTTCGCGCGTTCCTCCTCTCCTTTTCTTGTCGTGGCGTTCGGACCGTAGCGTCGGACACGGCCGGTGTTCTTTCTTCGCGCAGGCTGGCCTTCGTCCGTGGTCGAATCGTCTGCCCGCGACTGCAACCCCTTTTACGGCTTACTTTATGGCAAAGACTCAATTTGGCCCCGGCAGTTGGTGTCCGTTCCCGGTGACTAATATACCGGGATGCACCGCGTGGGGTGCAGCCGTGATGCATCGTTCGCGATGCTCCACGTTCCTGCCACGTCCCCTCTTCCCGCCCATCCATCCGTTCCTCGCTCGCTCGTCCCCTCTCCTGTGGGGAATCGTTAAATTTTTGACTTTCCTTCTTCCGGGTGTAAATTGTCGATAGATCGGGTATGAATAATTGCCGAGGATGTTGAATGAATTACGCGGTAGGAAGGTTCGACGTTGTCCACGAAAACGGTGGTAAAACGGCGAACAAAGACACGGGTGGTCTTAATCGATCTTCTATCTGATCGCGTTGCGTTCGAGCGAGGTGTCGCTTATGAAATTAGCTCGATACGCTTGTTAGAGCGGCGTTCCTATGTCGATCGTGGCGCAGATAGTGTATGGTTATGTTCGATTTGCGCGCCTCGTTCGGAGAGATTTAACGAGCCAGTAATGACATCGGAATGGCGCGAGAATTGTCCTATCTGCATCTGGAATGTCGAACAAAATTGAAGATATATATATATACACGCGCACGCTACGAACTGCTAATAAAGATTTCCAACAATGGTCACTACGCGTGACCATAAACGGAACGACCGCTGCGCTCGTGTGCTTGGTCGTTCGATTATCTAAGAGCCATTCGTCTTTGGACCATCCTCGAAGAGCCGGTGGAAGTACAATTCGCTCGAAATTTTCCGTCGTAAATTCCAAGCAGTCCCGCGGCGGCGTTTTATTTCCGAGCCGCGGCAAAAGAGCCCAGGAGACGAGCGAGCAGGCGGCTCTCTCTCGCGAGGACCACGAAAAGAAGCACGTTCGGCCTCGTCCTCCTCGCCGTGGGACACCGCGCCGCGCTAACTTACGCCGGATTACCGACACTATTTCATCGCGCCACGGACACCCCTCGGGCTCGACCACCATTTTCTTCCTCTCTGCCCTCCACTGTGCTCCTTTTCTTTTTCTTCTTCTTCTTCTTCTCTCGCCTCTTGTACTTCATCCTGCAAAGAGCCCTTCCTCTCGAGTGGCCATCCTCTTCTCCGCAGAAAATGGGTTTCTTGTTTCGCCGTGAACGTTGTACATACACATATTGTGATTTCCATGCTGTGACAATAACCGTTCCAATAGTGATGGAAACGTTTTCAAGTATTCTCGGCTGTTAATTCTCGAGGATTCCACGAAGCAGAGTGTGAATTGGAGCTGTTATTCATTAAGGTATCCGGGTTACTCTCACGAGACAACATATGTGTATTGTATTGTTTCTACTCGTGTCACTCGGATGTCTACAAAGTCATTTAAACGATGAAACTAATAATGAAGTATTTAGTTTAAATCAGACGTCTTTATCTTTGTATAGAAATATTTCAGTTGGCAGGAACTCATTCGCGTTGAACTGACAATATTTTCAGTTCTGGAAAATACTCTTTCACAGCTGGCAGATGTATACACAAATATTTCTTAGCAAGTTTTATCAATCTTGGGTATTTCTTTTCTAGTGGACATAAATTGTAATTTGTTTCATCATTTGTTACAAAAACATAAGTTACTCGAAATGTCGGTAAAATTATATCGAGCATCGGGTAAAGATACCCCAAATACTCTGGCAATTTTACTCTCGTCGGGTCTCCGAAAAGTAACTCACATACCCAAGGTAACGTGAATGTGAAATTTCGTGGCAATTCGACATGAAACTTTTATCATTGTTTCCTCAAACTTCCCAACCAATTGACCCTAGATTGCTCGTTCAGGGTCACGATCCTAGAATCCTCACGGGTCATTCGCATCTCTTGCCTCCTCAGTCAAGTACCCAAGCTTTAAATACATTCCAGAATAAGGAGAAGTCAATCGTCAACTTCCCATGCACTGTGTTCAATTGTATTAGCCGAAAAATAAACCAACAATCGTATCTTCAAACTCGACACTTTAGAATCATCTGACGATCAGACTCTCGCAACGATTTTCAGATCGACAACAGAGTTCTTGCAGAGATTCGCGACGCTGAAAGGAAACGTCGTCGAGAGGAGCGTATACAATAAGGTACGAAACGAGGTGGTACGACAACGATCATCGTGGATCTTCAGAATTCTCTCGGGGGGTGAGAGAGAAGGGGTGGAGGGGTGGCAGGGTGAAGCAAGGTGAAACGGTATCGGAATGAAAAATCTGTAAGCCAGGTATGCAAAGCGTGTGCGTGATTAAAGCGACTCGCGCACTACTTCGAATCGGGCCGGATTTGATCGGATTGGATCGGATCAGATCGGATCAGACATTGTATCGCGGAACTAGTTGCGCACTGGTGCGAATCGGATCGAATCGGACGTCGGTGCCCTGCCACCACCGCTTTGGACAAGCAATAGTGCGAATGGATTGTCGCTGAGAAAGGAAAAGAAAGAACGCTTTCAGGGGACACAGATCTCTGTCGGTCCTTCGACCGGGTTTTCGATCTGGCCCGGTTAGGGGGGGGGGGGGGGGGGAATCGCGCGCCCGTATAGAAAATCTAACGAGAGAGTTAATAGGACGAGAAACGAGAAGCGTGAACCTCCGTGCGTGTGCACGCGCCGATGGTGAACGTTCATTAGAAAGCAGTTGAAATTGCCCGGATAAGATAAGCTTCCAGCGGCGAGACACGAGGACTTTCATGTTGTCGGAGGCTTCGTTGCTTCCAGGATTTTTCGCCTCGTTCTGTTTACGACGCCGCCAGATTTCAACGTACTTCGTTCGCTACTACGGAGTATAGTAACTTTCCTCTGATAACGACTATAAGTACGGTTATCCAGGGGCGTTCGCTTCGCAAATGAAATCTCTGTTTTGGGAAAAGATGTTTGCAGAAAAGATGAGAGTGCGAGTAAGCAAACTTGAAGAGCAAACAGACGTAAGAGAAACGTAAATGAGAAACGAGGGTGTAAACGAAAACGTAAATAAGAAAACCCGGGGATATTGGAGTGGAAAGGGACACGGAGGGTGATAACATTGTGGCTTTGCCTCTCGAAAGATCTTTTTCACTTTGCGAGACACCCTAAGGACAAAAGACGCTACAAACCGATCGTAAACTTATTCGTGCCGTACTTTCACTACGTTCGACCACTTTTGGTACATTCGACCGACGTTCGGTAAATACGTCACTGCGCCAAACATTCTACGAACACTCTGAAACACGTTCCACAGGAAGCAGCGGAGCTTCGTATTTCCCGCGTGTCGGCGAAACGCGTCCTGCACACGCGAGGACGGACGCGAGGTGAAACCGGTCCGGAGGAGAAACTGGCCCAGGATGGAGTCATCGAGGAAGAGAGGATCGTCGCGATCGGGTGGACACCGCCGACGGCGCGACGTTGTCTAAAAGTTGGCCCGGATGAATGAAGAAAACCGAGAGAGCAGCGGGTGCCACGGGCTAGAACGAGCGGGCTCACGCTGCGCTGGAATGCCAACTTCCATTTGGCCACGTTCCTCCTTCGGCGAGAACCGATCGTAAAACCGATTGTTCGCTCGAGGATCTTGTAATTGCTTTTGCCACCCTTTTTTTTTCTTCTTCTTCTGTTCTCTCTCGTTTCTTACAGAGTCAGAGAACAGTTACAGAGTACCGACTGATAATATCTATCGAGGAAGCTATTCGCTCCTACAGAATTTTAGTCGAGCAAATTCTTTTCCTCGAAACGAAAGAAAAAAATTCTTTCTTCTTCTTCTTCTTTTTTTTTTTTTTTTTTTTTTTTTTTTTGTGTAGGTTTAAAGTCGCATCGACATCGAGATCATTTGCGACTAGTATTTATTTTCGGATGATTTTTGGAAAGTCAGGATAGAATTAATCCTTCTCTGTTGGAATCACTCAAAGTTTGTGCATTCGCATAGAATATGTTAAGCTGTGACAGATCTTTCGCATCTGTTGCAGAAGGGAGAGCCAGTCTTTCTGATTAGGTGTTCGTGGATTATTTTGACGTGTCCTGTTCTTAATCGAGCTTTATTTTTCATCCGCTAAGAGGAATTTTTTGCTAAAAGTCATGTTGGATGACCAACACGGACAATATTGAATCTATGCAAATACTGACAATAAGCTAGCAACAGTTCACATAAAAGTGGACTGTGAATAGTTAGTCATAAGGGCAAGATCCAATAGTTGGTCAATCTATGCTCCTTCCTCTTCCACTTGACGATGATAACCAAATATACATAAGGACATGCTTTAGAGACATTACACTCATAAAACATTCTAAATCATTATAGAGACATTCTATATCGTTAAGAGCATTAGACATTCATCATATTCTAAGACATTCTAAATCATTGTATATCATCCTATTTCATACACGACCACGACTGTAACGGAATAAACTCTTCTAAATTGTAAGCGTGTTGACTCCATTACACGGAATCCAACAGTCATTTACTACGTTGTGGATCTTCGTTCGTATTCAGTGTTGTCCATAGTCGATCCATTCATCTTTGACATTAGTTTCTGCATAGTGTGTAACATTAATGTGAGACAGGTCTTTTAGTCTGTGACCAAAACTTTTTTCACTTGCAATTTACCAAGTATCTGGAAAAATCGAAAGCGGTACTTCCAGAAGCGAAAGACGATGAGAAACGGCAAAAGCGATGGGCAATAACCGAATGAGCGAAATAATCGAAAGTACAAAATGGTGGTCAGATAAGAAAGAGAGAAAGAGAGGGAGGGAGAGAAAGAGAGGAGACTGGCCGCGTGGCGATGGAACGCGGAGGAACGGTGCCCCGGTACGCTCGCTCGCACACTTATCTGGCAGTAAAGATGTTTACAGCGCGGTCTGCGCCGCCACTATCACTATCATCCCGAAAGAACGGACCACTCTAATTGATTTGTGGCTGGGCCGTTATCGGCGCTCGTAACTTAAATTAAATTACACGGCCAGCGTTCGTCCGCGGCGAACGTTCACGCCTGTGAACCGGACGCGCGGAGGTCTTCCGGTCAACGATTTTTCACTAACTCTTCGCCGTGATTACCTTTTTCCGCTCGATGGTGCCCAACTTTTCATATTTGCTTTCATTCAACCTTCGTTCGTAGCATATATATTTCCTGCATTCGTGAAACGTGAAAATCAGCCGTGATATGACGATTTTTTACTGACTAAAACGAAATCTTTTAACGCTAGAACTACCGACGATTGACGCACAAAATTTCCATCAGAAACATTAAAGTAGAAGATAATAGACCTGATAAATTACACAAGCTCTTATTTGTACATCTTAGGAAAAATCACTTGAATCTCTAGAAATACACTGTTTTATACCTGTAGAATTTCCAACGAAAACAACAACAAAATTGGTCGTTTTGACTACCTTGATGTTGAATCTGAATAACGCAACAGAGACAGAGAATGGGCATATAATTCTGGGCATTTAATAAATTTGCAACAACCTCGGTTATATAGTTTGTCGGCGTACTAGCTTACGACGATGAAACGTGACGCAGCTACAGGTACCACCGAAATCCTGAAGATTCTCCGGTCGCGCGCGACGATTCGGAAGGGCCTGCGAGCCTGCTGCCTCGTCCGGTTAATAGGGTGACAGAGCCGGGGATAGCGGTATCTAAATGGCCTTAATATATTACGATAAGTCGGCCGAAGACCAGAAAGACTTGTTCGTTAATTCCGATTTCCTTCAACCGAGAACGAAAACGGAATTCATGAAAACGTAATGTCCGGAGATAGCAGCGTTTAGAACCACCGTCCGCGTTTATTCTCGTTGCCGTTCCCGGCTAATACGAGTAGCCCGCGTCTCGCGTCGTCGGTCGAATTTCGTCTACGATAAATCGAAGATCGTTGGCCGAACGAGAGATAGATAGATAGATAGATAGATAGATAGATAGATAGATAGATAGATAGATAGATAGATAGATAGATAGATAGAGAGAGAGAAATTGCGGCGTGACGTCTCGTTTAATCCTAAATATGTTCATTATCGCCAATGACCAATCAGTGCCAATCCACTGGGGAAGATTCCAGTTAATTACCAGGACACGGTCATTTCGAAAGAAGGTAATTGATTTGCGCCGGTGACTGGGACCTGCCGCCTGGACTGAGAACACCAGGCGACTTAATCTTCCCTGTAATCCTTGTTAACAATATTTCTTCGTCGATTCCTCGATTCTCGCGTGTCGTCTTTCCGCCAGTCCTGTATCGTTTGCTTCGTAGTATGTCGGAACGACGTGTGGCGGAAGTATCGAGAAGCTTGTCGGTCAAATTTTAATTAATCGTCCACGTATATCTGTGTAAACTGACGAAGCTACCCAGCAAAACCATTGCTCGAAACCCTCGTCGAATTCTTAAACGAAAGAAGAAGAAAAAAACGATTTTGACACTTTCACGTGCGTTTATCCTATTAAAATTCCTGTTCAGACATTGTACAAGGAGAAAGTGCGATATCCCAGTTGAAAGGCCCCGGATCAATACAGGACCCTTCTGTTTCCAGGTTTATCAACCAGTTTCCTGATTCTAATGAAAAGGCCGAACGACACCAAGTATCGCATAGCTTCCGCAAACGAGATACGAGCCAACTCGCGGCCAACTCGTTGCAGCCAACTCGACCAGGAGGTTTAACCGAACGAGGGACCACCCTGTCCACTTGGAATTCGGCGTCCTCGTCCATGGACTATCTGTTGCTGCGCGAGTAGGTACAAAACTGTCAGACGTGCTCGAAAGTGGGCACCGGATATTCCTCGTCCGTTCGGTGCCCTATCTTATCGGGCCACGTCGCCCAGAAAAACAACCCTCGTGCGCTCGCACGATATAATTTTCTCTCTTTCTCTCTTTCTGTCTGTCTCCTACTCGGACAAGGTTTCGCCAAGCCTGGCGAAAAACCGTGATTTAAGGTGAGCAGGCAAACCAGGTTGGCCGAGGTAGGCTTTCGCAAGCAAGCAAGCGAGCGAGGCCTGTCGCCACGAACGTCTGCAACCTGTCTGAACATTTATCCTGAAAATGAACAGCCTCGACAATGGGGAAAAACAAAGGGCGCCTGTCGGATCGAAGGCAACGACAGGGCTAGTTACTCGGTCACGGATTGTCTCGGATTAGCAGAGAGCCTTCTCTCTTCCTCCACGCTTACCGTTTCCGCTGGTCGAAGCTGATCCTCCTCGTTAACCAAAATTAGACGACACGTCGATCGTCCGTCCGCTTCCTACGTGCTCGATCGTTGTTTATCGTTTTAGGGTTTGAATGGGTGTTCCAGGATTCTTGTATCTCTGACCGTGGGAACAGGATATCTTGGTGATATACGTGTCTTCTTTTTTTTTTTCAGAAATTACTCGTCTCTTAAGAACTGAACGTCAATCGTATCGGATGACTACACGTTCGTGTATCATATTATCTTTTTCGTTATATAATCATAACGAAAAGTTGATCAGATTGCTTAGGTGCAATAATTATGTATGATCAAATTCTTGTCTAAATAAGCTATAGATATTTGTAAAAACGGAGAAGCGGTACTATTACAGTTGCCGATTCTTGTACATCCAACTACGATTGATAATAAACGGAATAAACACTTTGTTACGAATGATAACGTACAGTAAAGTGACTTACTCGTGGCTTTAGGGTGTTCACAAGTGTGTTTAATTCACAGCAACGGACTGTGAGTTTGTCTTGTCTAATCAAAAGTGAAATTTTAACATCTAAATGAAACTGTTTTACTTCGCGAAGAACTGTATAAATTCTTTACGTATTGATTGCTCGTTGAAATTATAGAGATTCTTCTTTGTTAAAAGTTATAATGATTCTTTACGATCATTGTTGATTACTCGATGAAAATTGCAGCGTTTCTACTTCGCGGCCGGCTGCAAATCTGTCTTGTTAGAACGGGCTAGTTCGGTCTGGCTAATTAGATTCAAAGGACGAGTCGTTCAATTGCTCTGCTGTAGGAAATTAAAGCATCGATAAAATGTATATTCGAATAGAAAACAAATGAAAAGCTTAGATTCGACAAATATATATAGTCGTTGTAGTTTTATCAGTAAAATATAGTACAGGAATTAATCTCGCGTCTACCGTAATATCCAATAATCGTGCAACGAAATCGATCAGTTCGACTTGTGATTGATTTTCGCCACGCGAAAATTCTTCAAGTATATAGATCCCGTTCGCACAAAGACGCGATCCGCACGAGTGATGATGCTTTCAACAATAGATTTTAATCCGGGGACATGAATCCGTGGCCCTAAAAACATATATCCCCAGACCCTCACCCGTTCACCTGAGAGTAATAAAATCGAGCGTAATGAAAGATCCGAGCAACGAACGAATTACAACGCAGGAGCGTACGTAGGAATCGCAGGGAAGAGGACGAGAGTATGTACGTTAGACCGTTACGTACGTCGGGCCGTTAGTCGATAAGGATTTCAGGTGCGATGTTACGTGCATGTCGCGGGACAATAAACCTCGCGAGCCGAGGCAGCCGCGGAGCCAGCTTTCCTCAGCGTATCGAAATTTACGACTAAGATTAATATTCCTCCCGTGTGTCGGGGCATCTGTGTGTGTGTTTGTGTTTGTGTTTGTCGAGACTTTTCAAGATCAGACGATACCACCATTAAATATAATTACCGCTCTCCTAAATTACATCAAATTAACGAACGCTTCCCTGCCTGTACTTAAAGCTACGCCCTCGAGTGTTTTACGATTCGAGCTCCATCCGCGAGCCGCGTTCCTGTTGCTATGTGGGCCAATGGCGTCAGGACGACTCGATGCTCGAATCGATGTTTCGAGTCACGACAAGTTGGCGGAAAATGGGTTATCGAATTTAACCACAGAATTCACCAGCTTCCTGATCGACTTCACGAGGACTTTTCACGTACTTGTCACGAGAAGGTACAAAAATTTGCGATCAGCTATATTTGGAAAATACACAATTTTAACTCTCTGTGAACGTATGTACGTACACGCCGATGCTACAAAAACTTGAAAAACAGATGAAATAATACAGATTCACAAAGTGCAATTACCAATAAAATGTAGAACAGGAACTCTGAAATTAGATGCAGGATACTAAAATATCTCGATTACGAGAGTCAGAAATCCCTTGTTACATAATTCATTACGTTCTGATTTGCAATGCTCTTGCCTATTTTTATCGTATAATGAGACTATTTATTAGGTTGGTCAAAAAGTAACTGCGTTTTTTTGTGTTTGCAAATGGAAGGTGAATTTTTCACGAGAGATAAAAACTTTATTAATATACTGACCATCTAATATATTGATCAGTTAGTATAATGACCATGTTGTTGCCCAAAAGCAATTTTATGATTCCACGTCTAAAAAAAAGTTCTTATCTCTCTCGAAACAAAAAAAAATTCCAAGAACGACTCGATATCGGTATTGAAACTTAGCAAACCAATTCGGACGTTGCCTTAATTCAAAGGCTTCGTCAGATAATTTTTCACGAGCTTGAGCAGCTTCATTTTCGAAAGTAGTATAACAAAATATGAAAGTACGCCAGACAAACAATCGTAAACGTGTATTTCCTTTTTCTAAAACAAGATCCTTGAAACAATCAGTTGTCAGACTGAATTTCCGGTTTAAAATGAGGCCAGTTCACATACATACGTGTATGACCATCATTTTTTAGAAGAAAACTTGACTCAATATGTCGATTAGATTCCCGTTTCTAAACTCCATCCTTTCTTTCGCCATACTCAGCTCGGAATATCGGAAATGCTCGCGAAACGAGTGGAGAATCGCCGACACCGTGAGAGTGGTATTCCTCCCTCGAATACACGCATCGAGCACCTTCTTCCCTCCTCCGCTCCCTCTGCCAGGTTCATTCACGCGCGGATGTTCCCCATTGAGGACCGCGGCACCACCAAAGGAGAAAACTATGCGACACGAGGATGGCGTAACGAGGAACCACCTCGCATTCATACTCCCGGCGATCCTGCTATTCGTTTTTGGTACGCGGCACGCCGTGAGAGCGCGCGTTGAAAAAAACGTTCGGATTCTCCTAGGACACGCTCGATGAGAAAAAGCCGGGCGGACCGCGCGGCCAGGACGTTCCAAGGATGTCGCGGTCACACCTGCACGGGGAATGCACCTCGAGCTTTCGGTAGGGTCGGACAGTTTTATAGTAATTGATCGTATCTGCCGACGGTTCCGTACCTCCACTCCGACTTTGTTCACCGAGCGTGGATGACGGTGGTCAATGGGGGAGTTGGGTTGCTCGATTTTTAGCGATGAATGGCTGGAATTCACGCGGATGTGCCTTCTGATCGAAGTTCAAGTTACCGTGCACACCGTAGCACTTCCTATTCACTCACCGATGTGCAGTTTTATTACTTTCGCTTTGCTATTTCTGATAGAGTCGCGCTTTATCTGGAGCTGATTATTTGGGGAATTCGTGTAGGAATGGATTTTCCTCCCAATGATTTTCCATTCGTAGAATAAAATTGTCACATCATTGAATACTAAATTAAAATTTCGTTCTAATAAAATCATACCGTATTTCCAACACTTTCAATTATAATATCGAGTTGACACTCGTGGTAGGAATTATTGTTTCGTTAACCTGTGGAATATAAATTTGAATTATCAATTTTAATCCTTCGAACTTCAATAAATCCATATTATATATAATGCTCCCATCCGTATCATGTTACGACGACCGGTGTTTCTCGAAGACCTTGAAGGAAGAGAATCGTAAGGCAAAGGGTTAAGCACGCGACGCGTACCGTATTCACCTAGTTCTAGCTAAAATTTCCACAATTAAATATACAAAGCGCCCTTCCACGCGTGTACTCACCTTTCAATTTTTTTCCTTCGCCTGTTGTTTTAAATACAAAGCAGCTGGTATCACGAGTAGATACCAAAACACGTAGTTCACTCCTGCGCGCGAGACCTGCTCTCACAATCAGAGGCACGCCTCGAGACAAATCTCGACGAGTCGTCGTGTAGATGTTGCTTTGCGCTCCTCGAGGCTGGTTCTCACGCGACACCTACGGTTTCCATCGAGCGGCTTGATTTAGGATTTCCTGCGGCAGTCGTGGTCCAAGACGGTTGAAGAGCGATTCGTGGCATCCGAGAGCGGAGGGTGTCGAGCCGCGACGTGCGTTCCAAGGATGTCTTCGCGACACCCTGTTGAAACTGACTGTTTCGCCACGGTTATTCGCCGTTGATCGTTGAACCAGTCCACTGATCACGTCAGGCCAGTGATCGCCGATATACACCCGATCGGCGATTTGTCACCGTCGGCGATTCGCTGCTAGAAGGCCGTCATTATTTTAGAATAATCTAAAACCGATGGTGATTAGTGGAGGAAGCGTCACCTGCGCGATCAGCTTCTCGTTTGCGGCGTGTGACCGCAGCCTGGCCCTTCCGCGACCGATTTCCAGCCATCGTCTCGGCTATCCATCATCATCGCTGTTGCACTGTGAAATACGCCCTTTCGTCTGGCCATCGCGAGCCTTTGCTACCTGACAACAGACGATAAATGAAAAAAGAACAGCGGAGCGCTGCAACTTGACTCTGCTGACTTGGCTCAAAAGCTGATCTATTCTGTTTTCTATTAACACGTTTTTCGTAGCAAGCCGATTACTTTCCGTTCAGGCCGCGTGTTCCGACAGCCCACGCTATCACGATTGATAGTTTCGCTTCTCTGGCGTGTGACATTACAATTTTTATAATAATAATCAGCAAGAACTTTAATTTTAAGGTACTATTTTAACAAACACATGGCTGAACATTTACTTTCACCACGCGAGTCATACAATATGATTTAATGATGTTAAAATTAATTTGAAATAAAACATTTTATTCTAAATATTTCTAGTATTATTGTTTATGTTGCAATAATACTAAATAATAAAGAAATAATAATAATTTCCTTACAGTCATAAATACATGTGTTTTAATATACTTTGTTGAAACATGATATACACAAATTTATCGAAACAGCTATCACAGAATATTACAACTTTTATGGTACATTTTTTTGCCGATTCTGTACCAAATTTTTTAACCTTTATTTCGATAACAAATTTTACAGCGTCTTCCTGCCGAATAGTTCCCTTCTCTTTTTTTAATTTCATGGCGATTTATTCTTGGTGTTACGGATACAGAATCGTTATTATTACAAAACATTAGATACATAGCTAATTGTTTCTTAAATTCGAGGCTTGATATTTTATTGCGTGTAAGACTATTATATTCCATGCATTTACAACAACTGTTCAAGTACAATTTTTTTCATACCATTTAATTGATCAATCAGAAAAAATGATCACCATGCCATGTATAGTATAAATGTATATATGTTATTAAGATGTCGATACATGGTTTTATAAAAAGTGTTTAAAAAATTCTTCGTTTTACAATGAAAATTCCAAATGACTTGAAGTCCCCTCGCAGCACGGAACGTGTCAATTTCTCAATTTTTTTTTATTTGTACAGAATGTATAATTGAGCAACTTCGGCGTTTGTCCAACTCGTTTGATACCTCGCATAGGATTGCATTCACTTCCGTCTTTACTTCCAAGTGTCATTCGTAGTCTTCAAGTAGCACCCTTATCCTTTTTAGGAATCTCGCAGTTCCTACAAGATCCAAGAATCCTTTGTATCTGTTTTACATTTTCCCATCAACGTGAATTTTATGCACTACCGATTTTCTTTAATTTCTGACCAAACATTTGAAAGCAAGGCTGATTGCAGAGTTTTTGAAACTTAGATTACTAACAATATAGAATTTTACCGATAATATTTATCCTATTGTGCGTCTCGAGTTTGAAAACTCCTTTCGATTGTACTCGTTTTTTTACTTAAACGCTTCAAAAAAAAAAAAAAAAAAAAAAGTTTCGAAAAAGTGTCGAAAAAGTTTCGAATAATTTTGGATCTGTCGTCGGTTCGAAAGTATGGGATAAATTTAAGGAACGCGTGAGGAGAGCGACACGTCGATCCTCGTTCTTCTGGCGGCAGGGTCCAAGGGACGGCCAGGTAGAGAGCCCACGAGAGTTTCACGAAAACCGACGTTAATTATTCGAAAAATGGTCAAGGATAGTCGAGACCGGAACGATCCCTCTTCGTCTGGTAGCCTTCTCGAAAGGATGTGCAGCTCGTGCGTCGCCTCGACCCCGTCGAGTAAACGAGGGGGCCTCGTGCCAAAATGTGATATTTCACGGTGACGCGGCTCTGAGAGGCGTGTAATGTACGCCCGGACAAATTTGTCCGTTCCTTTGCTTCGTCACTGGCAGATCTGTTTACCGGACGTTTCTCTTTCTATTTTCCAGCGACCCGTGCAAACCTGCCGCTCAAATTGGCTAGAAAACGTTCGAGGAACGTTGAACAACGGACACAACGTTCAACAAGTTAGCGATCCGACGATTGTTCGCAGTTCGTGAAAGAGCTCTTGAACTCGGACGGAAACGGAACGGAGATTCTTCTCTCCGTTTAACAAGTCGTTCGACAAAGCGATATATTATAGCACAAACTGCTGTATTGTGCGAGTCCCCGCAATATCGTTATTCCCGCGATATCGCGTGCAACGTGAGAATTCGCGAAGAGGAAGGAGAAACGGGCGAGAGAGGAAGAGAACCACGCGGGAAATCGGCGAGCACGTACATACTCGCGGCGACACGACGGTGGATTCGCGGTGGTCCGAGTCCGCGCCGATTTCACCGGGCAATTTATTAGCCATTATCTGAGACAATGCGGCTACCTGGGCGCCAAAGGGCGCGTACGGTTTGCAGAAAAGGGAGAGGGAGAGGAGAGCTCGCGAGGGCGCGTCCGCTGGACCAAAGAGCGGAGAGAAGCAACGAAGAGGAGGAAGAGCGAGCGAGAGACGCGCAACAGAGAATACGGTTGGCGTAAAAGCGGCGAAGAGGCGAAGGGGCCTAACCGGAGGGAAGGAATGGACAGAGGAAGCAAAGAGAGAGAGAGAGAGAGAGAGAGAGAGAGAGAGAGAGTACATAGGTGGGCCGCGTATAGGAGTATGCACCTCCGATCCTCTTCTTTGACACGACGGACCGAGAGGGAGCAAGATCGCGCGGGCCAGCAGCGAGACGAAGAGAAAGGAGAAGTGGAAGAAAAAGTCGCCTAATTGATGCTTCGTCTTTGTTTTGGTTAATTCCAACATGGTTCGGCCATTAAAACGTCCCGCTGTATCGGCGGGCCCGATCTCCGGTGCGAGATAAATGATGACACCCGCTCCAGGGGTACCATACTTACCACCACCATCACCACTACCACCCGGCACCGTCATCCTCCACGTATCCGAGTATCCGTCACTACTACCAATCCTCGAGCTGATCCAAGACGGTGCACGCTGCGTTTCCTTCCCGCCGCGCTCCCTATCAACCAGCTACACACACTCGTCCCCCTTCGTCCCTTCCTTCATTCGTAAGGTACGATTTTCCACGAGCGTCATTGTACCGATTGATCTGACGTCGATTATCAACTATATCGTTCGATTGCACATTGTTCGTGTAATCTCTGTTGGTAAATTCTATGTTCGATCGATAGAATAGAATCCAAACGCATGCTGCGAACTAGTGCTTCTGGAAGATATTAGGGGTACGTAGTTTTTTGATGATTGTACAAAATTTTATTTCATTTAATAAATTGATACAGTTTTTATTATACCATGCTACACTATATATAATGAATTGCACTATAAATAAAATTATACTATAATATAATTTAACAATAAGCACACTAAATGTCGATATATTCAGGTTATGTTATAACAAGTTAAATTATTATCACTGGATAGCAATGTTCCTCAAATTTGGAAAAAAACGACACTACCTGTGGATACCCCCTAATAAATACGCGTCTAACGCGACAAACCGTATGACTTGGCAATTCTTTTTGTTGCTTGAAAAAAACAAGTGTGCGAGGAACAAAAATATTGCGTATACATTGGAGACGAAATTGGACCGTGTTATTAATGACGCGTCAGGTGATGACGAGGAAACACATTTAAAGATCGGCATAGATCTTGAACGAACGTGTCGAAGGAGGAACGTTGCGCAACGAGGTTGTGGTCCGATCGTGGGTCGCGGATCGGTGAAATTATCGACGAGTCGCATCGATCACGAGGCAAGTTCCGCGTGGCAAAGCTGGACCGTTCGTTCAGGTGGATACGGAGGTCGTCGCGCAGCGATCGACGGGACCGGTGCCCGGAATAAGGTCAAGCGACTCGCCTCGACTCGCCTCGCCTCTGCCTCCTGGCCCGAGAACGTAGATATCATATCGGAGAGGACGAGCGACCGGCCAGAGTGTATAAATTTGTAAAGCCGGGAGCCAGGCCACTCAAGCCGGAGTGGCATTAACGGCCGGCAATCGCCACTAAAACACTAAAGTATTAATGTAAAACACATTCTGATAGAGATACCCCCACGCCGCCGAGGCGTGCCCGCGCTTCTTCGCCCGGGTACCGATCGTACGCCGATTTTCGCGCTCTTTACCAACTAACCAACCCCTCGGTTGCTGCAGTCTCATTCGTTCGTACGGAGATTTCTCTTTCGTGAATTCACACGATGATAGTTTGTCTCGTAATATTCTACTGTAGTGTAATACTGTGTTTTCCAGTGTTAACCTCTGTAATCACAAAATAATACAGTTCGTTATTCACGATCTCGAGTCGGACAACATTTGGTGCCTCGTCTAGAAAATTCTAGAAGAAATTGTGTACACGTAATTGGAGCATATTGCGTCTGTCTCGCAACGCACTGAAAGATCAAGAACGAAGTGGTTTTTCTCTTGCTTCATTTACAATTAGCTGATGACATTGATGAGTTACGAGAAGAACTTGCAGGATGCAAGTTGAAACTTCCTTGGCACAATTTTCACTTTGCCAGCAAAATAATTACAAAATTCTTACCGCAACGTTAGCTACTATTCCTCCTGCTTCGATCGTTTCTCTCGTCTCGGAACGTGTCAAACCGCGTCGTATCGGAGTGAAAAGAGCAGCAATACTCGTGATATTTCTCTGAAAGAGCACGAGTCAACGCCGGAACGTCCTGTTTAACCGCGATGTTCGGTCGATAATTTTCCGTGGAGTGAAAGGGTGACGAACAACCAGGGTTTCGCAAGCCTCGGTCCACGTGCGAACCGTTCGGTGAACGTATCGAAGAGACCTTCGAATGATACGAGGTGCACCGCTGGCGCGAACTAATTGCCGCCGCTCGTAATCAAACCGATCGTCCGCTTCATCTGGCTCGACTCGCTCGACCTGTTGGGGAGCATCTCGCTTTGCACGATTCCGCGTGTTCGCGTATCGCTTCCTGTATGTACGACGACTGGGCCCTCGTTGAGGAACGTGATTGATGAACGTCCACGATGCTCCGGATCGGATCCGAGGAGAGAGAGAGAGAGAAAAAAAAACGATCGGAGAAATCGTAACGCGATCGATGTTGATCCAGTTGCAGCCGGTCGATGTGAAACGGATCGATACCAGCCGTGTATTCGGTCGAACCGGAAAGTTCGGTCGAACAAGAAGGCTTGGATCGAAGTCAACGATTCCAAGTTCGATCGAAAAGTTTTTTGCCAAACGAGTACGGCTGGCTCGCGAGAGCGTAAGTTTCGAGTTCTTCGCCAGGGGAATGTTGCTGTAAATCGTTTTAAAACACTTTAGTGAGCCATTATCGCGGAAAATTCGATCGAATTGAGGTGTTGCTCTCCAAAGGAAAAGGAAAAAGGATTTGCTGTCTTGGTCATTACTCGTGTACTCCCTACTATTTGTAGAAAGGTATACTGCAGAAAACATTAACATTAATTTCAGGGTCTGAGATGTCGTATCCCAACGTCGGACATATTGCACTACTTCGATTCGATTCGATTCACCGAACTTTCTCTCTACTCGAAGCGCACCTGTAGTCTTCCACATCACCTATACACCACACACCTGACCATCTTTCCGAAATCCTTCGAACAATGTCGAACCCGCTCGCCAAATTGTCCGAATCTTTCCAAATAAAGCAGCGTGCGAAACATTGCGAAACGAGCGGTGGTTGGTTGCACGGAGAAACGCCTCTCTCTCTCTCTCTCTCTCTCTCGAAAGAGTAGGTATACGTTTCTGCAGGCGAATAATTCCGTCAGGATAGCCGAGCGTTCCATCGCAACCAGCGTTAATTACCGTGGGTCGCGGTATCTGACCACGGGACAGCTGGGCGGGGTGGGGGGACGGGAGGTGGACAAGCGTGGAACGCAGAAACAGAATGAATGGCGCGGTCGCGCACCACGGAGGAGGCGTTTAATTAAATTAACGCTTAGCGAGATTAACAACGAAGGTGCGAGCAGAGATCCGAGATGCATAATGAGTAGCCGAGTGACCCGCGGCCCCCGCCGCTACCCTCGCAGGACCTGACCGTCCCCGCCTGCCGTTCGAGATCCTTTGGGTGGTCCGCCGCCTCCGTCGCCGGCCCATTCCGGCTCGTTACCGAGCCTGGCGACACATTTTATTGCCACTTTTCGTCCGCTTGATTATTTCACGCTTTATGAGGACCAGCGCTCCTCTGTCCGCCGCACGGCTCGTCTACTTCGGAACACATCCGGTCGTTCGAATTCCCCCGACTATAATCCTTTCGTCCCCACCGGCCTCTCGATGCGCCGCCAGAATGAAAAGCACGAAAATCGAAGCGAACGTCGTTAAGGTTCGCTTCGTTCTCGAGAATTTCCGGCGTAGAAATTTCTCGCGTTCTTGGGGAGGGAGACGTGTAGCTAAATAGTAACAAACATCAGTTGCCTCGAATAGCCGATATAAATGGGCGACGCCGGTGAGACGTGACACCGTCACTTTTGACCCATAGCTGAATTTTTACTATACTTGCCTTTTCGTACAGGATGTTATCTAATAATGTTTATAATATGGGGAGGAGAGGAGTTTGTTTAAAAAAAAATGTAAAATTTTATACACATATTTTTGATTTATATGCACTGCGTACATACAACGTTATTGTATTTTATTGCATTTGGTACCATATTTATTATCGTTGCCTATACATATATAGCATCAAGTTCTGGGTCAACCGGTGCCAGCTACGCGAGGGTTAACTGAACGATTAAAAGCAAAACGATTTGAAGGAGTCTTAGAACCAAGTAAGATGAATCTATACTAAAAAGTGTAGACAACATCTGACAACTAGCGGGACAATCTAACGAGTGAAATATCAAAGTAAATTGTAGTAGTTTAGCCGCAAGGCGAGATTCTCTTGGAACCACCGATTCCACCGATCCGAAACGACGCACAAGTCAAGGGAGCGGCCTTTGTTTCCCAGTTTGGTAATTGGCCGGTCGTTCTATTATTTCGATAAAGCGCACGGCCGGCTACAAATTTAATAAAGCCGGGTTAGTTTAATGGTTGCATGGTGGTCCGTTCCGTGGTGTTGAACCGAGGGAAGGGAGGGTTTTAATGATAAAACGACTAGATCCCCGGAAAGATAACGGCGTGTAATTAAATTCAACTTGATTTTATTGCCACGGACAGGGCCTGCGTTTATGTGGCTTTTATACCACCGCGAGCAAATTCTCAGGCCATGCTTCGATGCTGCCTCCGCAGACGAGCATTATACGTCAGTCAGAAGGTTTTTCAACGCTTTATCACCGTAATTTCATGCGGCCTCAGCCGCAAATCCTCCCGCGGTCTAACGCGTTTACGAATTGTTGTGCGCGTACGATAAATTTCTCTTTGACAATTAACGACAGTCGTTCACCAGTCGATAGGAATCCTCTATCGAGCGAGAGATCCCTGGGAGAGAGCATTGGACTGCGAAATAAATCTCGACGGAGTGGAATTCTAAAAACAGTCGTTCGATTTGTTCTTTATTTTAAACACCGCGAACGTTTCTAATTAAATTCGACGGAATTCTATTCTCTCTGGAGATACTTGTGCTTGAACGTAATTTAGACGAAAAAGCAATTTAAATATTTAACGCAGCGAACCTTTCAAAGTTCTCATAATACATACATATTAGGTAGATCTATCTTTAGGTAGATATTTAGAGGATTTATCTCGACTATCTTGGTTACCAATTACAAGTGCAATCGAAACGAGAAATCAAGAGAGTGTTCCTCGTAAAAATCGTTTTATCATCTCTTTCGCGCCAAGGACGAAAAGATAAATTTGGAAACCTGAACTTTCCGATTCACCGCAACGACGAATAAATCTTATTGTAAACGGTTTCCTAAAAATTATTAAAAAAACGTAAGAAGAAAGAAAACGTTTCTTCACCGTTTCCGCGTTTCGTGCAAGGATGATTTGAAAGGTGTAAAATTCAAAACTCAATTCACAGCAACTCGAATAAATCCTAACCTATTGAGAACCTATAAATCCTAACTTATTTATTTCCCTAAAAATTCACCGAAGAAACGTAAAAAAAAACGTGTTCTTTCACCTCTTTTGCGTCAAAGGCGATTTGAAAGATGTAAAATTCAAAAGCTAAACTTCTCGATTCACCGGCAACGATACTCGAATAAATCCTAAACCCAGTTGAGAACGTTTCCTTAAAAATTCACCGAACGTTCATTGACTCGCATCGATCGCCACTCACCGGACAATCATCGACGAGAGAGCCACTTTCTTTTCGAAGGAGCCACAATAGGGCTGGCTGTTTCCGTGTAAATAACGACCGTCTATTGTCCCCGTTATTTCAATGTTTCGTGTCGTTCGCGGACGCGCGGAGTAATCAAAATCATTCGGAGGAAATCGGCGACGTCCAGCAGGCGTCGGCCAGGTTGTACCCCTGTCTCGAACGACCGATTGAAAATCAACGTGACACCTCGTTCGACTTGTCTAGTCGTGAGTCATCGATTCAGCAGACGCGTCTCTAGGCTGGTGCAACCGCGCGTTTGCCAGGTGCACCCGGAATAATTATGAACGGGGCACGTGGATAGAGAACACGACATGCAACATCGCCTCTGGCTGTTGAGTATCTGCGACAGCTCGTAGGTGAGTTTTTCATTCGAGTTGAAGGAATTTCGATGTTTCACAAATAATTTCCAGTCTACGACTGTTTGGCAACATTATCGAATTTTGAACGACGCGTACACAAGTTTTCCGGCGAGAAAAGATTTCATTTAGATGGCTTTGATTATTATTTTCTATGACGTTGGAAAGAATAGTAGTAAAAAAATTCACGAATGGAGGCAATGGGCTGCAATTCGTCATAATTGACTGTTCCGAATGAATGCTCTGATATAAAATTTAATTGAAGTGCAAATTGGAGATCATGCGACTCGTGCATAATTTCAACAGGACACAAGTAGCAAATGCGAGAGATTTCTTTGTGTCTCAAAATATCTACAGCGAGGTTACCTGATTTAAATATTGTAGAAAATTTCTGGGCAATCGACGACACAATTCAGGAATGCATTTAAGAATACAAATAAAAACAAAAAAGTTATAAAGTTGTACAGAAGAATGGTGGTTCAACTCTTTATCAAACTCATTTCAGATTTAGTTGTTGTTTATTTAAAAATTTTCATTTCTTTCGAAATGTTATTTTAAACGTGCTACCTTTTCGTCGCCACATTTGACGATTATTATAAAAAAACATGAATGACATTAATCACTTTATTTGAAATAAACACGTATCTATTACCATTAAATATTCGTGGAACTTGAGATATAAATATAAAACTTCTCAAAAGTTACAGTGGTACCATTTTTTTCTTTTTGTCCGACAGTGTACAAATTCACATTTTCGTAAAAGCAATTAAACGAATGACATCTGAATGGAAATTTGTTTTACTCTCCGAATATTTATGTACGACCTCATAAATGCACAAAGATCCGCAGCTTGATAATTACTAAAAGAATCATAGCCAAAAGAAAATGGTTAATTATGCAGCTATTTGAAAATACAAATCCGACGGCAGACGATAATTGTTTCTTCGAAGGGAAACAAGGAAGTCGAGGAATTATAGATTCAAATTTCCAACGCTAGTTTCCGCGGCATCGAAATACGTCACGTTGTGAGCAGTAATCACGTCGCAATGACACGGAAGGGAAGCATTATTCTTCCTACAAAGGGCGCGCGTTGTTCTTTCGAAGCTTGTTAATAGAGGAGGGTTGATAGCGTGTCGATTGATCAGATATCTACATGCAGCGTGCGCCGGTACTCTTCCACGTACTGGATGACGAAGATTCCAGCGCTGAATATGGCAGCAACCACCCGCGCAGCGGGCACGTGGCGTTGCATCCTGTCACGTACGACGACGAACATATCGTCATCAGCTTATGCGTTCCACCTTTCTTCCCCCCCGTCCTCCTTTTTCCCTTTCATACGCGTGGCGGTTCTATTGTCGCTAGGTTTCGGCGGTGTACCCGTATTCCAGCTAAATCGTTACAACCAGCGTCGTTGGTATAGCCATTGTCGTTGTCACTTAACGCGACACGCCGACGCTCTTCGCCGCGCATAACAAATGCGTCGACGTGAATAACACACACATACACACACACACACACACGCTTCTTTCGATCCCGACGAATATAGGAAATCTCTCAAGCCGCGGCGCGTTACTTTGTCCTCTATTAATGGCCGATTAATTCCGAAGGCGAAACGGCGATGAAAGGAGAAAGAGAAAGACTTGATCGAGGCTTCTAACGCTTCTGTCAGGTGTAGTCGGCGACGATTGAAATACAGTGTCGAACGAAAAGAATTGACGGCCGTTACGAACGAGAGAGAGTTAACGAGACGACGATGTCCCCGTAATTATTGCGCAACCGGTAGATCCATCGTCGTGTTCGTCTGTATCGAGATATCTGGCGTTTGACGTATGGCGGCCGATAATTCGACCAAAGAACGACGAATCCGAATCTCTAACTAAGATACCTGTAAACGGTGTTCCGGGCCAAAATTAGAAAACCGTTGAAAGCGATAAAACGGCCGAAATAGAACATCGAAGTCGCGTGGAATATATCGGCCACGATGTGCCGATTACGATACTGGTCGTCGTCGTCGAATCTTACCGATGAAAGACGAGCCACCGATCTCAGCAGCATCGAACGGAGCCGCGCGTCTCACGCAGGAAGCGGAGGAAGCGCAAAACACGGACAGCCGGTCGGATCTTGGACAAAGACAATCAGCCGGGTAGCGCTCGACTTCCGTCTTCGAGATGGTATCCCGGAAAGCGAGGGAAAAAAACCGGGTGTCCTTCTATCGGTGCGATCTCGTCTCTTTGGGAGATGGCGACAGGCCCGCCTGTTCACCGTCGTGGCGAGGAAGGTGGGGAAGCCTGGTCGAGAAACACGGCGCGTAGCTAAGAAAGGTGGTGGACGGGGGAGGAAGGCGACGAGAATCAACAGAACGAGAACGGGAGAAGGGACCCGCGTATTGCCGAAGAAAGGCAACCGATGTTCACGTGGACGGTGGAGAGAGTATACGACGGGGAAGAAAATGAAGAAGAAGAAGAAGAAGAAGAAGAAGAAGAAGAAGAAGAAGAAGAAGAAGTAGAGAAAGAAAAAGAAAACGGAGGAGAAGGCAGGAGAAGTCGGCATATAGACTCGTGCGGCTGGCCTTGATTCATTCAGACCCTTTTTATCTCGAGAATTCGTCCCGGAAAGGACGCTCGATTTCTCGGAACGCTCTCTCGGTCTCTCCGGAGCCGGAGACCGAGAGATTTAGGCCGGCCCGTGGACGCTGATAGCAGAGAGAAGAGAAGCGGACGCATCAATGGGGCCTCCATTCAAACTCGAGTCCCGATCCTATCTGCGAGTGTGGTTTTCGGGACCCGGGACATCGATCTTGGTCCCCCTAATTATTTCCAAGATGGAGATCGTTGCATCGGGGTCCTAGCACGGTTAGTATCGAAGCTATTTTCGGCTCTTTCGAAAGGGAGAGGAGGCCAGTACCTGGTCTCTCCTTTCGTTTCAGGCCTTGCGTATCTCCTGGCCCGACGGACACCCGACCGATTGGTCACGCTCGCAAGCCCGCTCCGAACCGATTTCGCACGGTTTTCGTGGACATGTCCGCCGGACGTTCTTTGCCCGCGCTTTGTCCTCCGGCACCGAGAAGATCACCGTGTCTAATCGCTCCTTGGCATCGTTCAAACACTGTTGTATCAATTTAGCTTCCGCTATAAACTGAAACTGAAAGGCCGGCGTCCTCCTTTCGGATGTGTTTCAACTTTCTGGCCAGCATCACGAGCGATCGACGTTACGTGTCAATTTGTTTTGTAATTTCGTCCGTCTCGTTTCTCATTGTTTCCACGACTACTAAATTCATCAAGCGTTCCGCGAACAATAGGTTTAGGTTTAGGCCGTTGTTACGTTGCAACGGTATAATTGAAAAATTATACCATACAATTTTACAGAACTTTTATTTGAACAGGACGAGACTTTTCACTCGTATCTTATTGATGTAAAAATGCTTCTTTTCCGCGTTATATAATATTGTCGGATATGGGATGTGTGTGGTGTGACTATGTCATTACATGCTTGTTCTAGAGCGATGGTGTTTTTTCAGTTTCTTTTTGATCGAACCGTAGAACAGTCACCATGTGTCGTATGTATCCATATTCATCATTCTCACTGCATACGCGAGTAGCCGCTGCATCTTTTATCATTTTAATAAATATATTTTTTATTATAAAGAAGCAATTTCAACAAATATGTATATTCATTTCCAATTTGTATCTTTAGGCTCTGGCCAAAGTACCTTAGGACTTGTCACGTGTGACATAATCTTTAACCCTATTGCTTCTAGCGATATATAGCACTGGAAACTAGATAAAAACGAAGGATGCCGGATTTCAATCTGCCTGCAGGGGCGATCCTACGAACCAGCTAAACAAAAGGATTTGCTGTACAATCCCCAGGAATTATAAGCCATTAATAACACCCGGGGGGGGGGGGGGGGGGGGGAGGGGGAGAACTCTTGTTGCCCGTGCAAAGCCAACTCCGGCTGGGTACGAACGTTCTATCAGCCAGGAAAAAGCCTCGTGTCAAACGAGATCGACAACTCTGCGAATCCAGCCACGAACTCGTCGGCGAGCATCAGCGGATCTCACGTCTAATGAAAACGTATCGCCGAAACGGGGCAACGTGGTACATTGAAACGTCGTTTCGTCGTTTTAAAGCCGGACGACAATAAGGGGCGACGCGTCGACCGATAGTCCCCTGGCTCGGACAGCGACCCATCATCTCTCCTCTTCCTCCTCGACTTACCAGGGGGTAACGGATGGAACCGAAACACCGCGGGCGCGCATCGAGCTGCGAGCATTTTTCAATTACGCGCAATAGAGCCGGCCGCCTGTTAGGCGGAGGTTCGATGGAATATCTGCCCGACAGATTCGATAGGTACGACACTCTCTCACCTGCTTCTCCTGTCCCCGCTCCAGCCCCTTTTCCGTCGGGGTCGTGACCCTTCGCGCGGCCTAATTCGATTATCGACCGTGTCGCCGCGTATCGTCACGCTGACGAGTCGCATCGTACCGAATAAACGGCCGCGTGTGCTTTCCCTTGCAGAGGAATCGGAACCGAGTTTGAGGACTCGTCCGAGTCTTGATCTGAAGCAGGGGAGAAATTTGGCAGAGACGTGCGAGCGCGAAGCGTTCGTCCAGGCCGAGAAAACCCGAAATACCAAGGAGATTAAGAGATTACGGAGGAAAGCTCGCGCGAAAGAGATATAAAGATGAGCGAGGGAGGACCGCTCGTGCGAGGGAGAGGTGGAGATAGAAGCAAATGGAAGCAAATGGACGTAACAACTATAAGAGAGACTATAAGAGAGAGAGAGAAAGAGAGGAAGAACGGGAGATTTCGCTGCGGATGATGGAACGTGGCGGAGAGAAGGAATGGTGGAGGGAAGGCGGTGGTGCCCGAGGCATGCGAGCGTAGTTTCGAGGGGGGGCCCTTGGCGGGGGGTGGTGACAGCGGGGCCCACAGACCGCGGGGGGTCTCCTCGGAGGAACCAGGAATTTAACCACGAATGGCCACGCAACCAGCGGAGAGCCGTCACTTCCAGCGAGCCCGGGCATCCATTACCTCCTGGTGCCCTGCCAACCACTGCACCGCCACTCGTATCTTATATTAATATATTATTTACCTCGATCCGTGCCGCTATAACTCGCTCTCTGTGCGCGCCTCGTTGTATGTCGAGAAACGGAGAGAGAGAGAGAGAGAGAGAGAGAGAGAGAGGGAGAGAGAGAGAGAGAGAGAGAGAGAGAGAGGGAGAGAGAGAGAGAGAGAGAGAGAGAGAGAGGGAGAGAGAGAGAGAGAGAGAGAGGGAGACGGGGCGAGCCGGGTCGCGGGATAAAAAGAGGATAGCCAGCCCGAGCAACCACGCAGACCGAGAGAGAGAGAGAGAGAGAGAGAGAGAAGTCGTCGAATAAGAATGGCCACAGCGTCACGTGCCTCGCATTGTTCTCATTACTGCGGGACGCGATCGTCTCCCTTTCGAAGCGGGAGATCGACGATGAACTAAGAGGCTCTCCAGACTAGTCGAATTCTAGAACGATGTTCGATCGATCGCGAGACGAAGACAAGTTTCGTAGAAACGATCCAACGTTCGAACGCCGTCGAAAGATCGACGCAATTCAGATTCAGCAACCGACTTGCCACGATCTGTGTACGATATACGCCGCTCGACGAGGTAGGATAATGGCCCTTTCTTCCGATAGTGGAATCTTCGGAGTGCGCGGCGATTGTTCCAGAGAGGTTGGCGAGCTACCTTCTGCCCCGCGTTCTAAGGTTGTAAGGCTGCGGCCGTCTGACATACGCGAGCACGTTCTCGTTTTACAGCCTGCAATAATTGATTTATCCGCGTTCCGTGTTCTTGCAACACGCTGACGGAACAATGACGACGTAGTGGCGTACCCGTGTAACTGTCAGCCCGCTACACGATATTATGGCTAATTTTTGACGTTGGCCTCGTTGTTCGTTGACCGTCGTTGTGTAATTCTTTCAGGTCGGCCTCTTTTATCGAGGCGCGCCGCGCGCTGTAATTCGACCGCGTTTGAATCGCGATCGCCTGTAATTACAGTTGCATCTACGCGTGCACGGTAGGGCAAATACGGTTGCAACGATTCCCCCTCCTTCCCGCGAGCCTAATTAATTCTCAACGACCTTACCTTCGGGAGTATCGAGGAAAAGTTAAGTAGCGCCGCTCGACGAAAAATTTCTTCGAACACGCGATACACAGCCGCGAGTCTCTCTTTCGTTTGCCTCGGCCAACAGAGCTTCGTTTAACGTAATTTCATCGAGCCGGCTCGAGAATCGAAAGCTTCTTATCAAAGCCGATCTCATCAGGAATCTTCGCACCGACGATTACCCCCGGATAATTACTCAAACGGAATTTCATGCGAAGAGATCCATACCGGTCGACTGAACGCTTTAATGCGTTGTTTATACTTGCTCGTTATAAACCGTTTCGATGTGTATCAGCGCACTTCGGCTCGCTCGAATACTAGAAAACACGAGTATTCCACTTGCACTCGTCGAGCACTCGTCCGACGAACTTGGAAATTCCGAAACTCGATAGGCTCGATCGAATCTGGAAATTTGCGAGAATCTGATAGCTCGCGTTTATACTTTAAGAGGCAAATTGAACACACACACACTCGCTGTCTCTCGAGTCGAACGTACGTGAGATGAGAACGATGGCGATCGAAGCGCGGCGGTCGAGCGGCACGATAAGGGCGAACACGAGCGCGAGGCAAGGCGCGTATCGTGGGTGCGAGGAGGCGCGTAGATACGCGCGAACCCGCTCGCTTTCGTGGCCGGTGGTCGTATCCACGCGTTACGGTGATACGGCGCACTTTATGGTATCGCGTACCGAGGTAGGCACGGGGCGTGCGTTCAAGCCAAGCTGGCGTATTCATTTCCACGCGAACCTCGTAAAACTGACTTAATTTAACGTACGTCCTGCACTTTCTGCGCTCCTCTCTCCTGTCTTTACACACACCGGCGGCGTTTCAACATCGCGGCTTGTCACGGAACAGAGTCGAAAAATGAGCGAACCTTCAACAATTTCCGATAAACGGAGATTAACGGCTCGCTAGCTTGCGGCTAGCTCTCCCGAGACGACAAAACACAAATTACTCGTAAATGACGCGTCAGCGAGGCAAATCGTCGTTTAGTGAACTGTGATACGCGATTGGAATATGGTCAGACGTTACAGTTATGCATTTTACGTGGTTGCGGACAAAGAGTTCGTAAGATGAATTGTTTCATCAGCAACTGTGTAATTTTGTCCATCATCGACGAGAATTTTACGACCGTTCGCATGCAGTGACAGTTTTAGTTTCGTCCTTATTACTAACAATGTCACACTTGATACAGAATTCCTCGCGATCCTTTTTTAAAGAATAAAATCAACAAAATTAACATCAAGCAAGTTTTTCGCGAAATAAGAATACACAATTACATTATATTCTCATAATTCTGGAAAATCTTCTCAGGAAACCAACATATTTGGTAAACAAATTATTGAAAACCAATTTATAAAAATTGGCAACGTTGACTGGTATCCTGGAGCCACCATAATTTATTCGTATGAAGCGTGAGCACAACAAATAACCTGTAACATTTAATAAACTATAATATTATTCAATTAGTCACAATTATTAATCTACTATTAATATTACTAAACTATAACGTCACAATTATTAATCTACTATTAATATTACTAAACTATTAATTATATCTCTCTAATTCTGAAAGATCTCAGAGAACCAACCATATTTGAGAGATTTATGAAAAACTGGCGACGTTGGCTGGTATCTTGAAGTCACCACAAATTATTCGTATAAATCGTGATTAAAACAAATAACCTGCAACATTTAATAAATTGTAACACTATTGAAATGATCTGACGTTACAATTATTAATCTACTATTAATATTACTAAACTGTTAATTCTGAAAAATCTCAGAGAACCAACCAACCATATTTGAGAGGCAAACCGATTGGAGACCGATTTATGAAAAACTTGGCTAGTATCTTGAAGTCACCACAAATTATTCGTATAAATCGTGAGTAAGACAAATAACCTACGACAAACTATAACACTATTAAAGTGATCAGAATTATTAATCTACTATTAATATTACTAAACTATTAATTACATTTCTATAATTCTGAAAGATCATCTCAGAGAACCCACATATTCGAGAAACCGATTGGAGACCGATTTATGAAAAATATTGATACTATGATACTGGGTAGTATCTTGAGGGCACCACCACTGACCGTATACTTACGTATTCGGTGGTGGATGCATATAAAACGCGGTTTAGGGACCGGATTAATGCGGCGGCCGCGTGTTCTGCATCTCGCGGCCATGTTTTGGCCGGCTTATGAATTTATTGAGGGCCATTCATTAGACATTAGGGGCAGCCTCGCGAGCGCGTAGGAGTCGGGAAAAAGGATAGCGACTCTCCCTACGGGACCTCGTTACGAGCGTCTAGCTGCGCGTATCGCCGTCCTGTCCTTTGCTTTACCTGCAGTGCACGCCACAACCACCCTCGTTGTCGTCGTCGTCGTCGTCGTTGTCATTGCCACCGCGTTCTATCTGCATATCGGTCCGAGAACTCGGCGCTGAATCGTGGCGTGAAACAAAACGCGTCACCGCGAACACGCGAGCTCGTTAGAAACGATCGGGCCGCGCGATCGCCCGGTTTTCGCCGATTACAGAGCGAAACAGAGTTGGACCGCGGATCGCTCGCGGATCGCCGCTGATTTATCAATGTCGACGAAGCTCAACCGGCCGCCTTTTTCGTCCCGGGCCAAGGCCCTCGCGTAGATCGCGGTGATTAAGTGGCGGTGGTACCCACGAGATCGTTCGATATATAAATAAACCGTAGTGAATTAATTGGCGTACTCTTGGCCAACGTTCGTGTCGAGCGTGTTCCACCGGGCCGGCTCGATGCGCGCTCTTTATTTTTCTGCGATCGATCGACGCCAGCTTGCCCTCCACCTACTCGATAAGCTCGAAATCGAGCAAACTTCCCTTTAACGTTCCTCAAGATTCGGCTTTGGCGGTAGCTTGTCGAAAGTGCCTGGCATTCCGGCGACGAATTAAATTATTTTTCCAACGGGGTACGCCATGCAATGAAACTCGAATCGACTCTTCAGTTCGAAAGAAAAATAAATCGTCGCAATCGCGAGACAATTGAAATGAATTATTAAAGATCGAGCTATTCGTGCGGACTCGGTTCCTAATTCAATTGAATCCGCGACTTAACGAGCAACGGGAAACAAGGGGACAATTACCATGTACAGCCGAATCACCTTAACCAGACACACTGTTACTCAAGCACGCCCACGCGCATTCTTCGCGAATGTACGTAACGATGCGAGTCCAAGCGTGCCTGAATACATTTACCGGAGAAGTGAAAAATATTTCAGCAACAATGGACGACGATATAAATGCCCGGGGGGCGGTTGGAACGTTCGCCGACACGGTCGCCAATCCCTCCGACGTTGACTTTCGACGCAGGCTCCTGAATTTCTAATTGACTTGGGACTCAGTTCGGAGGTCTCGTGACCGCGAAGTTCCAGACCATTGTATTCAGTGGCTCCGCGATTCGTCGTGCACGTCGGCGAGAGCTCGTTAAACATTCAAGGAGGTGCACGATTGCCCGGCCCCGGAGCCTGTAATTCGCTCGCGAATGAAATAGAACGTCAGAAGCGATTCGAATCGATGTCCGCGCGCGCGCGCGCGCGCGCCTGTTTAACGACTAAACTTGTCCTCTAATAGCACGCGCCGAACGAGACCAACTTTCCAACCTTTGCGAGCAGCCGACCAAAGGGTCCAGATCTTGTTACCAAAGTCCCCTCCTCGAGTCGTGCTTTTACGGCGAAACTTTTGCGTGCGTTGAGACAACGCGACGCGCGGGGAGGCTCGAAATGCTTGCAGCTATTAGGTTGATACACGTCCCTCGGCGCTCCAAATTTCGACAAAGATCGAGCACGAAAGACATTTTCATCGAACACGGGACTCTAGGTTTCCTTAAACACGAATTTCCTAATGTCTGTCTTAAATACCAAAGCGAAAAATATCGAGCCAAATTGCATCGATGTAGCTTGGTAATGTCCGACGAAAGAAATATAAAAATTCTGTAGAAACTGATAATTACAAAGTTTGATAAGGAACATATTAAGAAATAAAGAGAGGCTGAATTAATGTGGCCAACAACGATACATCATTGAATATGATTATTAATAATTATATATATTATTATTATATATTATAAACAGTTATAAATATCATATGTATAATAATAACTATAATTAGTAATTATTAATAATGTAATTGCACTGTAATTTAAAAACGCTCACGAATTTGATAAACTTTCAATTGAAAGAATAGAAAGCTAGGAAAGCTTCAAAAAGAGCTGGGAATGAGAAATTACGAGGATAACATTTCTCTCTTCAAGTTATCACTTTTTCAAATATGCGTGAATAAGTTTCAATGACTTTTTATTAAACGTAACAATTACCCCGAAGGATAAACGAATGATTCTCAGCCTGCCGCAGCAACGTAAATACACTCGAAAAGCCCAACACTCGGATCCGCCAGGAATTAACACCGACCGAACACAAGAAGAGAGTACTCAAAACTTCTTCGAGGGGTGGCTCGCTGGCTGTTGGAGACGACGAACTCTCTACAACAGGCTCGAAAATCGCGAGCAGCGTTTTCCAGACCTTTTTGCGTCGCGCTCGCATCCGACCAACACGACACGCTCTATACATGTACGTCACACATCGTGACGAAACTTTCGGGTACTTGTACAAACTGTACGTACAGGACGTTTCGACAGCTAGACTAGAGTAGGTATACATATATATATATAGGCGGTACGAAAGGGGGTGAATAAGGGGGAGGCAGGGGGACTGGGTCTGGTATATAACGTCGTCGTAACGCAGCAAAACTTACACGAACTTTCCTGAGGGAAAAGAGCGGCAGAGCCGGTGAAGCCGGCTGTGTGAATATACGCGGCCGGAAACTCAGCTTCGACGGAAACATAACGTCGCTCGCGAGAGCATGGAAACGGGGCGTAAGGCAGTTGGAAGAAGAAGAAATCGGGGAGACTGTGCACGTGTCGTGCTCGGCAAGGGCGAAGTAGCTTCGAGGAACAGAGTCTGAACGGAGAGCGAGTTCGCGCTCTCAACTTCGCTCTCTCCCCCCCACCCTTTTTAACCCTCCATTTGGATTGTACGCCGGCAAACTTTATCCAGGATTAAGTTCGTTTTCAACCGTATGCCGCGATACGAATTATTCCTCGTCGATGAATTAAATCCGCGGTTCAAACATGACACGATTTGAGTTTGCAACGCATCCTCGTGGTGAAAAGACCAGAGCAAGCGGTCGAGATCAACACGTCGATGAGCGATAAACAGCGTATTCAGAGTTTGATAAATCGTCGTTAAACTCGCATCATTATGATCCTGAAGATGAAATTAAACCATCAAACTTTCACAGAGTTAATTTCTTCAAATATGGACGGAGTTTATAAGCAATTTCTCCGTCTGTTACTTCTTAATCCCTTGCGCTGGCAACTGGTTCGCGGACCATAACAACTGACCGAATCGTATAATTCGCCGCTTTCTTTTTCTTTTCAACTTGGCACGATATCACTGGAGAAAAATTATTAAAAAGTAACAAACTTATCGTTTATTTTGCCTAGATTACATTTATACTATTATAGATTATACTTAAAACTGAGAAAATGTTGCAATTTGGGACAAAAGAATTCTCGACGCGCGTGGCACGTCATTCCAGCGCAAGAGGTTAATGCTTCCGTCCAATCAAGTAGTAGAATATTTTCTTCCAGTGGCGTTTATAATCATCACCGCAGTTCGTAACCTTCATCTAATTTCAGGCAATTGTGATTTTGTATCTCTAGCGTTGTAACCGTTGGTTCAGCTTGGAACGAAAAACAAAAAAAAATAGTAATTTCAGTAGTGAAGGCACGAGCATTAAGGGCAGGCGGCAATTTATCGTTATCACCGTTGACCGGTATGAATATCGTTCAGAAGACGGGTTATAGCCGAGAGGCAATCGAGCCTGGTGATCTGTCTCCTCGGTTTCGCTCTCCTGGCCGCGGCGTTGCACCGTCGCGTCGGCAGGGAATTAACGCTCGAGTTACGCGGCCGTATCTACATCGGAATAATTATTGCTGCGTCGAGCAGGACGCGAGCGATCCTTGCACCGTGCCTCCCCCATGTTCGCCGCGCGCGTTGATCCTGATCTACGAGCAACGAAACGCATCCTCAAGGACAGTGGAAATCTCCAGGGGACACGGCGCGCGATTCCTGATCGCAGATAAACTCTCGCGATTAACCCCTTGCGGTGGTGCACCCTCGGTTAATTCACAGACACGTTAACCTTTCATTCCCTCCGTTCGCATCGAAGGCGTCTATTTGCAATCTATTTACGGAACTGCTCTCTCAGCGTCCTTGTCCGATCTATCCTCGCAGATTTTCTCCAGCTTCCTCTCCAACGTTTACTCCGGGAGGGGTTCGAGGAACGTTCGAGGTCGCGAAACGCTCGGTCCGCCTCGCTCGATTCACGCGGATGTTCTCGGTCGCGTTAAGGGCACGATCCGGACGGACATTATTCTCCAGTCACGGTCCATTGAATAAATCTGAATGGACCGCGCGATCGGGTGATACCGTGACCGAACCGTCAACGCGAGGCCCGCTCTCTCCGAGGCGCGTGTGTTTTATCCGAGCAATCCGGGAGGTATTAAAATGTTCTTCGTGCTTCACGGTTTGATTAATTCGAAGACGTACTCACCGAGCGGAGAGCCGCGCGGATAAACGTCGATAAGGATGTCCATGTTGTAGGAGAAAGATTGTAAGTGAGGTATAAAACTCGCGGGTGTGTGTGTGCACAATTACGTGGAAGATTGATGGAAAGTTTCCCACGCGAGTGAACTCGCGTTTCCGATGGGATGGGCGCAACGGGGTATTTGAAAATCTGTGGCGGTAAATGATAGACTCGGTTCGTTAAGGCAGGTGAAAATTATGTCGCGCGCGCGCGCGCGCGCGCAGCTAGATGGTAACGATCTAACGACACTTCGCACCTTTCGTCGCCTTCAGGCGACAGCTATAATTACCACCGGCAACATAGTGTTTTTCTGCACGTAAACCGTGTCATTCCACCGACAGTGGTTATCGAGTTTTCGTGCTGACAATCGGGGCCTCGAATCAGCCGTAGAGTGGCTCGTATCAACGTAGGTATTCTCCCGAAGGAATCCATCGCTCCTGTCCCATCACGCGTTATTGTTTCGAGTTTTCGTTTCTTACGTACGATTCTCCTACGATAAACAAGCGTTTCCTTTCCCCTGATTACTTTACAGATCGGCTCGCCTCACGTGATCCAACACGCTTACGTGGCATTCGTCTCATAAATATGAACAGCTTGCTACGTTTTAATCTTGTTAATTAAACTGTTGTTAATTAATTTCATTAAAGCAACTAATTATTTGCGTTCGTTGTTTTTTCTTCAGCTTTTTTTTTTTACTCGTCGACGAACGGGATCGCTCGTTGTTCATTAGCGGACTTTTTATCGTCCAATCTCGGTTGCAGCAATCCCGACCCGTGTACCCGTAGTCATTTATTGCTGATAAGCTGGTAGAAAAGGCGGCGTTTATCGACGTACGCATAATGGCAGCTTTAGCGTTCATTATCAGCGAAATGGCAGCTCGTAGCGTGATCGCGTTGCTATTCCATGACGTATGCATTCTTCGACTGCGCGTGCCTGTGCTCGTGTCCCGCGGAATTATCCTCGAACGCAAATTGTCCCGTGTCGATCAAATCGTCCCGTATCATTTGCTCGAGCATGGGGACATTGAGTTTTTCTGCGAGAAACTCTTCGATACGTTCGCGTGATCGTTCGACAATCTGCTGGGACGGTGGGCCACGTGTCGATGTCGATGTTGCTTTTTCTCAGACGACGTGTATTTGCCGCAGGATTTCATTATCCCAAATAACGCTAGCGTCAGAATCAGCTAATTAGCAAATATAAATATAAGTATCTTTGTTGCATTTGATTCACACAGATGTCCAAAAATAACGACGTACCGTAACGAAAATAGTTGAAAAATTCACGTGCGAGATGGGGCTGGTTCAACATCGACCAATAATCGGTGCAGCTATCGAATCGCATTAAAACGAACGAAAGAGGCAGCGCTGCATTTGCTATCGCAATAAATCATTTCGATAGAACGATCACGTCTCGGATCGAAAGTCCGCGGGACGGTTCAGCGCGAAGAATCCCTCCTCCGAGCCAACGGTGAAGCGCGATAAGCCGAGGATACCCCGAGTTCTCAGCAAGTGTTGCAACGTGTAAAAAGGCTTAGTTCCTGCAAGTAGCAGAGGGCAGCACCGCACTGCACAGCGAATTAAAAAGCCGTCGAGGTGGTGGAGGAACGGCCGCAAAGGCGGAGAGGAGAGATGAATGAAAACGGGAACCTCCGGTCTAACGGACAAAGACGACACATTGAAGAGAGGAGGATCGAGCATCGAGAGAGCCAGAGGAAAGGAAAAAGAGAGACGGACAGACGCGGAGAAAGGTTCGTGGAAGGGATGGTGGTAGGTAGTAGTAGTAGTAGTAGTAGTGGATGAAAGGGAAAAAAAAAAAAAGAGAAATAGAGTGGAGAAACCTAGGAAAGGACAACACGGAGGGAGAAAGACGGTGCTCGTGCGTACGACGTGCGATTGTGTGCGTTTAATCTGTTCTATGGCATGGAGGAGGGCTGATGGGAGTCCAGTCCGCGCCTCTCTTTGGAGGGAGATGACTCGTCTGGCTTAATGATTCCGGGGGAAAATAATGAAACATGACCAGGTATCAGAAAGGGGCGTTACCGAGCAGCGAGGAGGATAGAGGGGCACGGTCGCCCTTTTCCCAACGCGTCGTTGATATAAGGACCAGGATACGACGTCTCGTCGGGGCGAAGAAAGGTAGGAGGCACTAATGAGGACCGTGAGCTCGGACGAAGGAGCCGAGGACGAAGATACAAGGAAGAGGATCGGACGTGCACCGTGTTCGCGAAACGGAGAGGGAAAATGAAAGGAGGCTGTGGCTCTGGACCAGCGATCATCAGCGGGGATTGGCCCGTGGGCCCGACCACCGGTGCGACCTGGTTGGACGAACGGACCCCTCGGTGCACTAGGTGAGAAAAACTCATCTGGAGAAACCATGCCTCCGGTTGCTGGGAGTGGTGAAGCCGAGAGAGCGTCCGCGGGGTTGCGAGCGTTACCCGGTACCGAGACTCGGTCCTCGAACGTGGACCAACGCGTTCACCGAGCTACCATGTTGCTCCACGCTCCACGCTACCATCTTTCTAATCGTGTACCGCGGCCTCGACGCGGCTCGCCGCGACGTTCGACGTTATTCACAATTTATGAAAGGCCGCCGTGAGAACCGTCGAGGTGATCTCGCCGAGGTTGCGCTTTATCGGCGAGCCCCCTGATCCAACCGCGATGGAAAACGGACGATGCTTTTCGGAACGGCCGAACAACTCTTCGACACGATGCGCACGAGGCCAACATTTTGATAGATCTTGTGAAACGTGGGAACGTGGCTACGTCGCGCGCAATTAATTTCACTGCTACGGAGCTTTCAGTGAAAAAAATGAAACAAAATGGTTGGAGGATCTATAAATAGAGACAAGTAGGAAGCAAAACGTTACGGTTCTTCACATGGAGGAATGTGAACGCGGTTCGGTGTTTACCGATAGACAGCCCCATTCACGGGTCGAGGTTACAACAGGAAGCGATTGTTACTTTGTTATCGAGCGGATGCAAACTCACGCAATTATCTTTAATTATCGTTTAATAGCAAGTGGAACGAGAACGGTAGCGCACCTGTCTCTCATCGTTGGGAGATCATGATGCATCGACACGACGCGTAATGTAGCTATTTAATTGCTTTGATTATTTGAAAAGATCGTCGAGAGATAATCTGCGGTGTAGCGCACACGTTATGAGGGATAAGTTCGTACGTACCTACGCATAATTTTCTAAAACGCTTCGAGCAACATTAATCGTCTTTTGCCGCGGTTGATATCAAGAATATTATCATTTGCCTTAATAAATACACTTTTTATTCTCTACGTTTTCATCGCCGTGAAAATATATAAAATCCTGACTCCCTCTGTGAAATTAATTACCTGAGAAACGAGTGCTCCCTCCACCGTAAGTTTATTAATATCTTTTTAATTGTAGCCGATTAATTACATCGGTTCTCGGAAGGCACCCACTGCGCTACTAACGACGAAATAATTAGGGAACCACGCTGGTAAATATTTCACGAGATCGCGACGTTTCCAGATAAGATGCCAGACATCAAAGGATTTCGAAATATACAAGGTTCAGTTAAAGCAAACTCGCCGCTGTCAACGTGACGTAATTTGCAATCAAACGGTCCGCGCTAATTCCCGTAAACGATGACACATTCGTTTCTAGATAAAAGTCTGGTTTTAATAATTAACGTATGCATAATTAACGTTAAAAGCCATGTCATCTGCTTCACTCGATTATTACAATCGAGCGTATAACATGTTGCGTAATTGAAAATTCTTCTCCGCTACATCTATATTACGCAAACAGGATAAGATCTTGAGAAGATAATATCTTTCGAAAACCAGTTTTATTAACTTTTTAAATTTGAACTAGTTATCGTCGAACGTTCATATATATTGAGTCAATCCTTCTTAATTGACATGATTAGAACGATCGATTCCTAATAGGAGGCTCTTCCTTTTTCGCAAGTTACTTCGCGGAATAATTACGGTCCGCCTAAATGATGTTCCGCGAACATCTTCGAATGATAAGGCAACACGTTATCGCACATATTCTATAAACGCATGTAAGAGCTGACACGCAAGCGAATACGCGCGATCGCGCAACGGAAGTAAAAAGAAACCGGTTGTATCGGGGGAACGCCGCGCCGGAGTGAAAATGATATCGCGCATGACCACCGTTATCGGTCCCGGACATTACATTGTTAAGGCAAAGTGCTGTCATTAACGACGTAACGGTGCACACCGTGGCAGGCGAGCGATTTGATTCACTTAACGCCATGGAAAAACGAGAGAGAGAAAGAAGGAGAGCAAGCGGGAACACGTTGCTCGCAACTCTGCACACCGCCAATATATCCCCAGATAAGGGGTGCACGGTGCACCGTGCTCGAAACTGTGATTATCGACATTCGAGTGCTCGTCGATTAGTCTGGCCCGCCTTTCGTCCCTCTCCCCGCCTAGCCTCCGCCTTCCACGCTCTGTCGATTTCGATCGCGATAAATACGTTCGCCATTAACTCGGACAGATACTGAATTTCAAGCTCGTTTCGCCGGATGTTGACGATCCGCATCGATTATTGTTGAGGACGAGCCTGCGGGAGAGTTCCATCGCTCGAACGATAGTTTCCCGGTCTTCGCTACCCTCTCACTGACGAGATGTCTGCGCATCGATCATACTCTTTATCAGCGAAGAGTCAGCAGGAAATTTGCAGAAAGTTCCACCGTCTCGAGATAATTGAACGTCAACCGATGGAGGTACAACGGTTCCTCGGTTGTCAAGCGATAATCCGGCGAGACAATTTCGACGAAACTACCCCCGGTTCGTTCTTGTCGAGGAGGAACACGAGGTAATTTAAATGAGACTGTATTCGGTGAATCCGTGGCGCTGTTACAGACTTGTCAGTCGCCGTCTAAATCACGATCCATCAGCCGAATTCGAAAGAAAGTCGAAGCTGTCCCTGATAAATGATGAATCGTCGGTGCGGCGTGCCCACGCGGCTCGTAATTCTTCGACGAACATGCGCGACACTTGTGCCTCATCGTCCTGAATTTGCCGCTTCGATGAAGTATTTGACGTATTTGAAAGATCCGTACAAAGTGCGAATGATCGCTTCGATTCTCCTTAACCCGGGATTACCCACGTGGGGGTCTAGTGGCGGGATGTACCTGCACTAGACTCCCACGTGGGTAATCCCGGATTAAAGGCGCGCGATATTCCGTTCGTTAGAACAACTACACGCTAGATACGTCTAATACGCTCATAGAAACAGGTCGCACATCATTCATCGAACCTTTGTTCCATCCGTTTGATCCGTCCCAACAGTTTAACAGTAGAAGGGCGAAAAGTGGCTCTGGAATGGATTTACGAATCGGTCGATCTACTTTCTGGCAGATGATGGGCCGTGAGCGGCTCCTTCTGATCGCGGGGATTGGCCGGTTTGGAACAAAGAGGAGGTGGGGGGGAAGAAAGGACCAGTTCGGAAAAGGGTTGGGAACCTCACGCTTCGTTTAATTAATGAACCCCGGCACTATTCCTCTCTTCCCTTTATAGGATAAGCCGCACCGTTGATCTAGCCCTCCAGTCTCCTTTCCACTTTTCTCTCTCTCTCTCTCTCTCTCTCTCTCTCTCTCTCTCTTCATCTCACGTTTACACGCGCGTCCTGCGTACGGATGGCAAGGATAGCACGCTGTTTATGGACCACTCAGCTCGCGGCGATGTATGGGGTTGGAACGGAACACAGACGAATCTGGCGGGCTTCTATGCTGCAAACAATCTTTCATGTTGCCGCCCGATGAACGACACGAACTCACCTTTCCCGATGAACGAACATCGCGATGTCGGACGAGCCCATCGAGGCTGATCAGAGATACATCGAAGCGTTTCTAGCCACTAGCCAACCCGAATTTGTTCCGGCCATTCGTGGAATTTCTGCTCTAATCTTTTCATGCAATGATTCATTTCCTTCGTTTTTAGTTTTTCAACATTCGGATCGCACGGAAACGACAGACGGTCGTGATAAGTGGATGGATGTTTTAACAATTCGCGATTGTTGCGGTTGCCTCCTGCGTGAAACACGATTGACCTGTGACGTTACCGAACCACAGACATACATATTTACACGGCCAGATTTCAGATTTATCAGCGACAGGCTGACAAAGGGTCGGCCGAAATCCTTTGAAGATATTGCCTATCGGTCGATTCGTTGTTTGATTTGCGTCGAAACATGGACGTGCACTCCGTCCGTCATTGATAACGCCAGCGCGATCGCCGATGGTTCCGACGATCATGAGACATGCTACTCATTCTGGCTGTCCCTTATCGGATACCACGTATTTGTACTTATGTCGGTTCAAGTGTTGCTGAATCAGGATTGGCAAACAGATGACAAAAAAGTGTTCCCATTTCGACTCTTTTGCCTAAATATTGCAAAATGAAAGCAAACTTGCAACACATCAGTAATCTTTGAACAGTCATCATTTAATAACGTAAAACGATCGTGATACAAACAATCCAGTTCTTTTAACAAGGCAGTTAATTGATTTACTACTAACCCATTGTCTTAAATCTCCCGCCTTTTAAATATGTATTTACGTAAGATTAGGCTAGTAAGTCCATCGGAACGCCGCGCCGTCCGCGTTCATTTATAGAAACAAAAGCCGACGACCATTATTACTTGTCGTGCATTTTTAGCAAAGTAAACACGTTTATTTTCGCATGCAATTTCATCTCTCAAAAGTTCTGACAGTAATCTAACGAGTTCTATCCTGTTGTCAACTTAACATTTAAAACGCTTCTAGTGTCGAAGAATAATATCCCGAGGTAAGAAAAGGAAACAACCGCGAGCACGTGTCAAGTGATCGCGTGGTTAGACACAGCAAACAACCATTATCTTGCGATGGTTTTCACACCGAGTTAATTTTCACGATACAATATGTCAACAATATGTTAATCGAAAGTACAAGTAATGCAAAAACAATGTACGCGTCAACGTGACAGGCAGTGTTCTGCAAATAGAAAAACTCGAAGGAATCTTCAGTTTACGATAATTGGAAATTTTCGACGAAGACGAGCTGAATTTGTGATGACTTTCAAAGCTGTTATCGCGAAGCAGGTAAGCAACGAGCATTAACAAAGATCGAAGTAAAAAAAAAGGATATTTTCACACGTGTGGTATGTAATAACGTGCACGAATATCGCGAAAGGCATGAGAAAATCATGAAAATGACCTTGTCGGTTTTGACTAGCGATACAGTCGACGGCTGACTGATCTCTCATCAGTGAATCAGTATGTGCAGAAATAACATCCATACTTTAACTAGCTACTATGATAAACACCAGTTCATTTTCATCCTTCAAAAGATCCAGCAAATCCAGCCTGACAACATTAAGTAACATTCAATGATTTTGATATGTCGTCACCGACACAGTCAAAGTATAATGACCGCAATCTCATTAATAACTTGGAAACTACACCACTGACGATGGAATGCCGTGTTTCAACGACAATAAATAGCAGCAATGACTGGCAATATCATACAGCGCGCAAGATCGCGCAATCCGTTCGAATCCCAGCAGAATTCACGCGATGGATTTCATGGTGAAGTGATCGCGGACAATGACGCCGTGGAAACACCGTCGCAGATCATCTTGTGTCAACTACGCGCAACAACGGCGTGCTTATGTACGGGAGGCGGTATTAATTATCCCGAGCCTCCTTATAACGTAATTTATGGGAGCACAAGGGTACGACCGAGGGGGAGCGTTATCAATCCGGCAAGATTAATCACTCAAGTTTATACCGGGCTTCCTATCCACTTCGCTCCATAAGTAGTACACTTCGCTTTGCTTCCAAGGCTTTTCCTGCCCTCGCTGCCTTTCGCTCTTAGCGTCTTTGATTTATGAGCAGTCGCCGTAAGGTCTCGATATGCATGATACTTTGATGGACAAACAATTTTAGTTGAAAGGGAAGTATCGAGAAAGTTTTGACGCATTGTTTCAAAATTACGATATTGTTGGATCGATATACAATATCGCAGGAATTGGCAGCGATGGTTGCAACGGTTGACGAATATGAGTCATTCTTTGGAAAAAACACATAGCAGAAACGTGCGATAATAATTGTTAAAACATTATGTAGAAAGACAGCGGACGTAATAAGGTGATAATTTAAGCCAGTTTTACAAACAAACAGCGATAAGCGCGTGAAATACATTAGTCACGACGTTATCATTGCATGCACTAACCTTACAGGTGTACCTTAACTGTGCACAACGAGTGTACTTTCGATTGATTTAGAAAGCAAAAGAAAAAGAAAAGGAACGGCGAAGTGAAATAATCACGTACCATGGTCGCGTGTACGAAGCCCGCCTCTACGAATCATAGGACTGAGTGTTGTGAAAGGCAACACCGGGCAGGTTACGTCCGTGACAATTACGCCCGACCAGAGAGTCGATCAAACATTGAAGAGAAAGATGCAGGATTGAATTCAAAAATGCAATGGGCGCGCACTCTACCGAGTGCAGGCTGAACCCGTCCATGATTCTTTCTTCGTTGCACCGCGGTCTAGCGTTAGAAACGTCTCACTCGTGGAACCTGTCGAAGTGCGGGTATTCAACACGGTGACAACCGTTGCTGCACACATTGTCGAAAGTATACACGCCACCCCTTCCGTCCCTTTGGGTGCGAGAGGGACGAGTAGCAAGAGGGGTGGTCGCATGGAAAGTGGAAAGGGAAAACCTCCCCCCCACCTTACAGCCCGAAGCAAACCCCCCACTTTTCTCGTTGGCAGCGATACCACGACACACCAACGAGGAGGGTCTATAACCGTCCTTTGTCGAGTCGTGCTGCCACCTGTGCAGCAGCTTTCGCCGACCTTGCCCGTGACTGGTCGCCAACCACTTCGGACTGGTCGTACGACTCGAAGCTTCTTCACCGTCGATCTTGCGTACCCGAGTCTCCTTTTAACCGAGTCTCTGTTCGATTTTGTGCGAAATTGGTTCGACGGTATCGTCCTGGATATGCGATGAAATGCATGCTTGCATGCAATGAGCTCTCGACAGCAGTACGATTTTAACGGGAAAAAGCGTTGGGTGAGTTATGGTGGAAATTGAACGTCGAATGGCACCGAAGGCCCGGAACGTCCAGCTCGATTCGAGAGTCTAGATTTCAACGACCGACCTTCATCGTTTGTGGAAACACCGCAAGTGATTCCTCCGTACGAGGAATATAGTCATACACGATGCTATAGTGTTATCGAAGAAATCGGATGAAACATGGGTAAATCAAATTATGTATAGCACGCGCGCGTGTCGAATCAGATAAGCTTTGAAGGTAATTTAAAGGAATTGCGGCGTTTGGATATATTAGATAAACATTTCAAACGTGGTTGCAACGTGTATCGTGCAAATTATGAATTCAACGAATGGTTGCAGCCGTACGTCGGATGAACTTTCACTTGACGTTGCTACTCGTATCACGCATGATCTGTAATTATACGCCGCATTCGTGACAGCTTTTACGTATCTTTGAAATAATAGATAAAGAAGACTCACGCTTGCATCCATAATAGTTATTGTATACATGAACTTGCGTACTTTATATGAGAATCTTCATTATGGCGTGTAACGCCATGTCTTCCTATTCTAGGGAAATCCGATTGTGAAACGAGAATATGATATATTATGTGTTTAAATACATTATTACATGCGTACAAAATCTAATTAGCACTTCGTGTTTCTATTTTTAGCTGCGCATTCTATTCGATAAGATTGGAAGAATTTAATTATGTAAATGTGTATTAGGTACATTTAATAAGTATGAATGATTTACGTAAATATACGGTACTAGCATGCGTCGCATCGGAAAACGTATTACTTCAATTATGAATTTCTTCCAATTTATTAACAATGGTAGCATAAGTATAAAAATGTAAACACGCAACTCGTCAAAATACGACGAATAGATTCCGTGTAAGGTAGTATATGTACATACGTGTAACGTTAAACTGTATCATCTTCCTTTCATTTACATTCAAATTCGCGGCAAAGTGAGAATCATTAGTTGAAGCGTAACAATGCGTAGAGCCAATGCATTTAACATGAATCGCATGTACATACTGTAGCAGACTATAGACTATAGAGTAGGACGCATTAACATGTTAATGCCTTGTCTCACGCTATAGTTAACTGTCTCATCTCACTACAGCTAAACGTGTTGGTTGATCCACGGCATTAGTAATTCAAAGCGCGGAGACACCTATAGTGCGCAGTCATAATAAAACACCCTCAACGCTATATAACACCGTTTGTAGATCGACTCGTTACAAATTGTCCCATTACGATTAATTCCAGTTTACAATCGATATTCCGCTTACGAGTTGACACACGCGAAAGGAGAAAGAAAACGTTAAACAAATAATACAATGAGAAGGGACAAAAGTTTTCAAAAGACGGGATCTTCGATAAGAAATGACGGCCACTCGATGAATAATTCAGTGTTTGTTAGGCAATGGTGACGCAGTGGTGTCACATCAGACGTGTTAAAAACGGCATTTTACCGAGAATTCCGTGACACCGGCGGCGACTACATCGGTAACTCGATTTATCGGTAACTGGTATAAGGTATGGCGAGCGGAGCACGATACAAAGCCACTATTACTCCCTATTGGCTCCTTAATTCCCGATTCCGAAGACGCACAGTTGATCCTCGGTAACACACGCACAGAGACGAGAAATCCAAAATCGATGTGCGGCGACATCGGTCAGCGGCTTAGCTTGGGTGTAGTCGTAGCGGAACGTCGACGTTCTGTACCGTCGACAAATTCGGTGTCGCATTCTCGGAAAGTCACCGATGTAGGGATAGAAACTGATCGAGGAAGGGGGTTTTAAGGTGGAGTCAAAGGGAACGAAAGAGAGAGAGAGAGACACGAGGATGGAAGACTAGCAAGTAAAACAAAGAGAGGGAATTCCTCGAGCAGGAGTATACCTTCTACGAGAACACACACTGGAATGACACTCGCGTATATTGACTCATACACTTGCACGTGAGCTTACAAAGCGTATACGCATAGTAGCGGCCTCTTGAAGTCACCGGTAGAAGGGTACGGAGAAACCGTGAGGAGAGGAGTGAGAGTTGCGCGCGGCTATGTGTAGACCGCGGTGTTAACAAACGGTACACTAATGTTTCACGTCTCGGTGTGCCTCGCCGTATGTTTCTATCTCGCTCCAGCTTGCGGGAACCTCTTTGTTCCACAATGTGTTCCTCCGTCGACGTCGCCGTGGCGAGCAAGAGCGCGAAGTAGTAGCTCAACGTGCTGCGCACACTGCGGGGTGATGAGAAAGGCAGTGGCACGATTTGGTGGTAGTACGAGTAGCTTCGAACATAGAAGAGGGGGTAGAGAAAGGTGGCAGAGGCGGGGCAAGGTTAGTCCGCGCCCACGGAGGGGAAAAAAGCCGAGCTCCGCACCCACCACGGTGTATTAGAGGGGAGACGAAAGAAGTGTGGAAGGGGACAATTTATCCAGTTACCACTTTCTCTCTTTCTCTTATGCACTACCACAGAGATTCGTTTAAGCGAGAGGGGTAAGCGCGAGCGTGTGAGTTTCACCACGAAACGGCAAAAATATCTTCGCTGGCAGGTACTCTCGTGGGTAGGTGTGTATATCGGCAATCTGCCGGCCGGCGAAAAATATCAATGCACCTTTTTACCCACCCCACGAACCACATAGTCCCCCTTCGACTGTCCCCACCCGTTCCAGCAACTGTCCTCCCCCGCAACCTCTATGCTCGCGATCCACCACCTACAGCCGCCCCTACCCGCCCCTTTGATCGGCGGTCGCGCCAGGAGGGCGACAAGTAAGCGCGAGGAGGCGAGTTCCCTTGAAAGAACTGCGCAAAACACACTTTCGCGATGCCACGGCCGAAGTCGTCGTTGTCGTCGTCATCGTATCCGTCGCTCGCCGTTGTCAACTTGTATATTGTTAGTGATCGTCGGCACGTTGCCGTACTCGCGTACGGCGGACCAACCGTACGATTCGATTGGCGGTAGTCAATCGAGACTTATCGCCTCGACGTGGATCAGTTTTGTAATTCGACGTGAAAAGACTTTCACATCTCGACGATCAATAGCGCGTCGTTTGTCATCGGGGGGGCTTTCTGAAACCATTGACAATTGGTGGTGAAACGCGCGATGGGACATCCACGCATCATCGGCGCATTAAACTGCCGATACGCGTTTATGCCGCGTAAACGTGCCCGTGTAATACGTTCGTCAGCTGGAGATCGTGCGTATCACTGTGTAAGTGTCGAGCGGGAGAGACATCGCGGCAGTGTTGGATCGAAGTGAAAAGCAAACGCGGAGTCAAAGTTGGAGAGAAAGAGAGAAAAGTTGTGTAGTCAAGTGTCGGGTTGTGTGTGGAGCAAGGAGGAGGATCTCAGGAGGTGGGGGTCAGAAGTATAGCGAGGGGGCACCAAGTAGTTGACGATCACCGCGGCGAAGGAGAAGAGAAAGAAAGAGAAAGAAACAGAGTGGGAATATCGTAGTAGTAGTAGTGTAGTAATAGTAGTAGTAGTAGTAGTAGTAGTAGTAGCAGTAGTAGTAGTAGTATTAGTAGTAGTAGTAGTAGTAGTAGCATCAGTAGTAGTAGTAGTGGTACTAGTAGTGGTAGTGATGGTGGTGGTGGTGGTGGCGATGGTGGGGAAACGTCAGAGTGTGCGGTCGTGTCCAAGAAAGAGGTGGAGAAGCGAACAGCAACGGGAGAGAGGGCAGCGAACAAACTACCGGGAAGAAGTCAGCGGCAAGTAAAGCAGCGCCGCCGAGGCTAAACTTCAGGATCTATCGAACTAAAATTGTCGTGTAGTTTCTGCCTCCTCTTCTCGCCCCTCCTAACGCAACCTGCCTCCCCCCTTGACCCCACCAGAACCCAACACGGTGGCAACGGCAGCATCTCGGCCGGTTGCGCCCCCTCTGGCTCGAGCACCCATCCCCTCCACAAAACGAAAGCCGAACGAAGAGGGAAGAAAGCGGTGACGGTGGGGCGTCACGAGGGACGAGGAGCGTACGACCGAGGGAGAAGAAGAGATCGGAACGTGTCGAGAAAGAGAGAGACCGAGAAACAGAAAGAGGAAAAGGAGAGAAAGAGAGGGAAGAGCGGGAATCGGAGTGAGAGGGGGTAGGCAGGGAGCGCGTTAGCTGGCCCCACGGGCGACTCACCATATTTTATTGTCGCGTTTGCCGACGCTAACCGCTGGTGTACGGCTCCGTGCCCGATCTACGAAGATGCCGACCTGACTCGGAGAGAAGAGAAGTACACAGAACACTCGGCCTACTAGTAGAGTGCGGTACGAATTCGCGTGGGTACGAGGTGCCGGTAGTGGCATCATCAGCCACCAGCAGAGGTGGCACCAGCTCCCCCACCACACCGCGCGGCGTGCCGGCCTGGACCCTCCCACCCGTCTCACCGAGGGCAAACCATCTCGCAAAAATCGTCCCCCTTTCCATGGAAGGAAAAGAACTACGGCGACGACTCTGCCACCACCACTGTCGAGCCGACCGTTTCTCGTCACTACCACCACCACCATCGGCACACTACCATCGTTATCGCCAGCGCCACCGTCACTGTACCGCCGCCTCCTCCTACACCGCGATCAACCGTCATCTCGAGGAACGAGGATACCAGAACTTACGGATTTCGATTGCGTTGTTCGCTCCTTCGACAAACGCGCTACTTACAACCCACCGTCGGATTTACCAACGCCTGTTTACATTTGCCGTGAACATCGAAAATCATTGGATGTCAGTGATGATTTAAAGAAGTGCGCGTGTGGATCGTGCTCGACGAACGATCGAAATACCTATAGTCGATCACGAATCATTGTCGTTCGTAGCGCGCGCAAAAGAAATTACTTCCACCAAGTTCAAAAGGAGAGAGGGAAGAGTCGTCGCATGGACACGCGCCCTCCTTGTACCCCCTCTAAACACGAGTGAAAACATATACATACATGTGGATGCACACGCACGCGGATCACGCAGAGGCGAAGACAGAAGTGTCGGGGCGTTATACACGTGTGAGCCGCGCCAGTTTGTAGTTACTCGTTTAGAGTGCGCGCACCGATTTCGTGATACCGTACAATCTGTGAATCAAGGAAGATTCAGATCGGCAAATTTCCAATTTATCGATTAAAAGAAAGCAAGCAAGCAAATACGAGTTTCCTCGTAGCATTGTGATTGCACGGGGTGCGAAGCAACTTCACCGTGTGAACGTATCCTACGAGTAAGGAAGGGAAAAAAAAAGGAGAGCGGTGTGCGCGAACAAGTCGATCCTCGCCTTTCCTTTTTCACAAACGTCTCTCCGTCACCATCGCTCGAGTTCTCGACCTACCACTCTCTCCCTCTCTATCTCTCGTTTCGCCTCTTGTCCGTCCCTCTAGCGCTTCCTCTCGCTCGCTCCTCCCTCTATTCTGTCTCGTTTTCTCATTCTCTCTTTCTCTCCCTCTCTCTCTCTCTCTTTCTCTCTCTGTCTCTGTATCGCGCTTTCTTCTTCGCACTCGCACTTATGTACCTCCGCCTTCCTAACCGCTGAGCGGAGGACTGGATTCCGTCGAAAAGAAACGACGATTCAGAGGATAGTCGCGACCGATCATAGCTGGCGCGTCGATCGGATCAACGACGTGAGTTAGTTACACGAACGAAACATCCACCGGCGCGTATAATACTCGGTACTCGAGTAGCGTGTTCGTATCGTAATTAGTTTATGGTTTACCAGTTTCGGCTCGTGTCACGTCATCTTTGTTATTTGGACAAGACCATCCTCTTTTTTTTCTTTCTCGATCGTCCACGCGATGGCTAATGTGAACTGTTCTCGTTGACTTACGGTTGTCATCGGTTGTCTGTGCTTGTAGTGAATCAGTCTGAAAATCAACAGTGTCATCTACACGGCTGAGTTGTGGTCGGAGATCGGAAAACTAGTCTGCCTTTCTCTCTCTCTCTCTCTCTCTGGTGCCTGCGTCTGTGACAGTGCGAGTGTATATACGACTGGAGACCGCCTTTAGTATCGAGTACAGTCGGTTACTAGACGGTGCAATAAAACGCGTGCGAGTTTACGGTGTTACTGTATTACCCACAGTGAAAAATTTCTCTCCCGCTTTTTTTGCGCTGTTTCGTCGTTTGTGACTCGACTTGGTTCTCCGATCGACGATTCTGCTCGTTTTCTCGTCGTACGTGGTGAAAGAAAAAAAA